>NC_026152.1:17082576-17108375 GCF_000512975.1 Sesamum indicum
TTGTACTCTGAGTATCGGAATAGTTTTCTCCCCTTTGACAATATTCTCTTTGATGATGTCAGGGAGAACAGTTTTTGGTTGAAATCTTATGCTGTTCTGCTATATTGTGCTGCTGTGCAACTGATGTTTCAAGCTAAAGGCTTAGCTCAGAGAATTGTAGGGACAGAAAGAAAGAAAACCGACATTTCTAGAGTAAATGTCAGAGACTCATGTTGTTCCCTTTCATTTGTTTTGTCAGTAATGAGGGAGTTAAATATTGCTAGAATTAACGCAAGAATGTCCAACAGTCATAGTACAGGGGCTGACCTGGCATTTATTAATCACTGAAGAACCATGACCAGACGTTTTCTGCATGTTTTTAGGTCTTCTGCAAGCTGTGAATAAAGAACAAGGAACAGAATGCATCCTCCTTTAACAATCCACAGGCACCCAATGTGTGCTGAAGTAAGTTCTTTTGGTCACATATAGGAAGTTACTTCTGTAAATAATGTTGCTTGGATATAGTTTTTTTATACCGAACTATTACTTGAATGAATTTGGTTTTTCTGATATACACAAATTTCTGGTATATAACGCATGAGAATTTTCTGAGTGTTCTATATTAAAAATAGCAGATTCTGAAGACTGTTGAGAAAAAGATTATTTTCTGTTTTCAAACTGTGAAATGATAACCTGTTCCTGGAAAGTGAAAACCCATTGAATTTCTTTGCTAATTGAGTTTATTCCGGAAAATGTGGCTCAAGCCTGTTAAGATGCAAATATAGGAGTTGGCTATTATTTTTACCTGTGTTACTGTGTATGCATATTTCCTCCCTGTGCTGTAACTCCAGTTGTTGAAACTTCGAAATGAAAGAATCATATTGAAAATACAGTCTGTTACCTGTTAGTTGAGTCTCCTTCACGAAACTGGCATAACTAAGTTGTTTTCCTTGTATTGAACTCACCACCTCGTGGCAGCTGGCTGGAGTCTTAAATGACCTTGTTTTGAGTTAAGATTACCATTTCTTGACAATTGACGGATAACTAATTATTTCCCATGTGAATGAGCAAGAATTTAGTGAACCTCTTTTTTGCTTTTCTCAATTGGCTAACTGCAGTAGGTTAGTCTTTGCCACTTGCAACTTATATGATTGGTGCAGATTATCGAAGAATTCCAGAAGTGCCATATAGACCATCCTCTTGGGAAGTTTTTTGGTCAATGCACAGATTTAAAAATTAAGCTTGACAAGTGTTTCCGTCAAGAAGTAAGTTTCCACCATAACATATTTTTAATTGTGACAGTCATTTAATCCTCTAGTGATAATTCACACCTCTTCCTTGTGCAGAAAGCTGTGAAACGGAAGGCGAACTTTGAAGAGAGCAAAAAGTTGAAAGAGCGATTGAGGGCATACAGGAAGGAAAATGCCGAGATGAAAGATGAGAAGAATTTTGCACAAGCTTAATCTAGAACTTTGTTACGATTATCAGAAATACGACTTAAACGCTTGTGCTTGGAAAAGAAGAATCTGGTGATACAGGTGCAAAGGAATTTACACTATACATTCTACAGCTTGGACGGAGACGTATAGTTCCTGCCAAGCTCATGACCTTTCTTTTACTGTTCTCACCATATTTTACTGTGTTTAGCAGCCCAAAGAAATTTTCTTGTCTTCCATTTTCTCTTTATCGTGCTTGTTGCTACAGGCATAGATTTTTATTTAGATATCAATAAAGCACACTAGAAGTCTAGTCGATTCAATTATAACCATTGGATCTCTTCAGTAGGCGGTCCTTTTTGCTACCCTGGATGAAGTTGAAAGCTGCCTTGTTCTAATACTGGGGAAACCTGGTTGTCACCTGAATAACTTTGGAATTGCTTCAATTGCATTTCCTAGTTTCATTTCTGTTGTGCTGGATTCACTGTTCCGGTCTTGTCATTTCTCATTCCAGGCAAAAGGTAAATCACTGTATAACATATAATTGTGTTATTTTTCCATTTCTGAAATCACAATGTATACGTTCAACAGTTCATAGAGTCGGTGTCACATTTCATCAGTCAATTCTGGAGGTGCAAATGAGTCTAGCTTAAAGAATTTAATCTTATTGATGAAGCTTATACTCGAACTCAACTTGATTTTGAATAAGTTGCAGGCCTTGGTCTCAATCGAGTAATTTGATTTATTTTTCAGGCTTAATGACTAAAATTTTTGTTGGATCAAATTGTTTGTTAGTTGGGTTAACAGTCGGTACAAAAGCAATCTCCTAGAGTGCAAAACTTGTCCTTGAAGCGCCTGGGGCAATTGCAATCAGCATCGCTGGTGCAATTACCCACCAGAATCTCACGCCGCATTTCGTCCATGCAAAAGCACTGCCCTGGAGTGCACTTCTTGCTCTTGCACCGCCGTGGACACAGGCAGTCGCTCAACCCCCGGCACTTCCCTACCATCACGTCATCCAGCCGCCGTGGTGGCCCTTGCGCCGTTGCCAACGACCTATCTGTAAATCATACAAATTAAGATTTTGTCATTTTCCAGAACGATATCATTCAAGCAAAATTTCAGAAATATGAAATTTTGAGACATCACAATCTCTAATCTATATGGGATTCACCTGCAGATTCCATGCACGAAGGTGGTGATCATCTCAGCACTTCAGAAGAATTTTCTAATATAAATATTTCCATCAAAATTATTTTAATCCCACCACAATTATTTTTTAATTCCTTCATTCACTGTAAAGAATGAGGTTAGTTTTAAAGTTTAGCTTAAATCTATATTTACATAATCAATTATAATAATATGAACCTAAAATCACATTTGTTCTAAAATTAGTTATTCAAAAATAAAGGCAAAAATGTAATTTTAGTCGTATAACTTATGGGGATGGTAATTTTGGTCCTGCACAAATTGATTTTTTGCAATTTAGTCCTGCAACTTAAGATTTGGCAATTTTCATCCAATTTGGCAGGAGAAAATTGTATGTGACTTATACATAGCTCAATTAAATTGCAATTTTAGTCCTGTAATTTAGAAAGCGTTGGCATATTTAGTCCTATAACTTGAAAGAGTTGGTATTTTTTTGTCCTTTATCAATTTATTTACAGGACTAAAATTGCAAGTAATTGCAACTTCCAGTCAAATTGGTGGAAAAAGGACTAGAATTGCGAAAAATAATTTATACAGGACTAGAAATGCCATCCCCAAATTACAGGACTAAAATTACAATTTTTCGAAAAATAAATTCTTATCATAATCAATTATAAAATCAACGCAAACTGGCCTAAATTAAAGGTTATGTTAGAGAAAGAGTTGGCTATGGGCCTATGAATATGATGAGAAGAGATTGTAGAAGTACAGTACTAACCAACTCCAATTAGCAGAACTGTGACAACAAGAAGCAGCCTTTGCAACGAAACCATCTTCTCTGATTATAATCTAAAAACTAAGTTATTTATTTATTTGGTAAACTTTAGCATTTATACAAAACCAAAAATTTATTAGTTACAGATTAAGCAAATAATTCAAAATATTTGAACTTAATGGAAAGTATTATTGACTGATTGAATTCTATGTTTGATATACTTAATTGAATTTTAGTAAAAGAGTAGTGATAATTAGAGATCTTATTATGTATCTGAAATATGAAACCAAAATACAAAATTTAATATGATATTTTGTGGATACATATCTGTATAATTTGAATATGTTGATTCAATGCATCGATATTTTTAAATTAATAAATATGTTAAAAAAACAACAAAATAAGAAATTTACTATAAAAGTAAACTATATACCTATATTTATGAGACACAGACTCACAACTTTTGGTTGTAAGCCTCAACCATGTTATCCTAAAATATAGGATGAGTCGAACACTATTATTGCGTCTATGTCATGTTCAAGTACTTCATCTAATACGCTAACGTCATCCCATATATATGAAGTAAAAAGGACTTCATTTTCTTTTGTCATCGGCTAATTTTCAGTCAACAATTATGATTTGAGAATAATATTTTATTACAATTACATCCTTTTGATTTTATATATATTATATTTACTCCCTCACAAGTATAAAATTATTACTAGTGGATGTTGAACGAGAGGTACAATTGAAAACCTTAATAGAAGGGGGCCAGTTGTAAGTAGATAATTTTTTGGAATGGGACAATATGTGTAATTTTGTAATTTTGGAGAGAGATTAAGTGTGAAATACCCTAAAACTAAACCTAAACTCTCTTTCATAAAAGGAAGAAGAGATGATAACAATTCAATCAATTCATTTAACTGAGAAGTACTCCCCTTTGTACATTTATTTTGATTTGTTTAATGTACAAGGGACGGAGAACTCGAAAAGCTCTCCTCATCTTCGGGTGGTTCTCTAAAAAAAAAAAAAGAAAACAAAAATTCAATCAATTGATTGTTACCTAAAATGCAACAATTTAGATGTCCAATTGGGCCTTGTATTTTAGATGAAACTATCAATTTTAAAGTTTACCCCATAATCTATTTTTGTTCGTTAGTATTATGACAGATTTTAAATAATTTATTCGTATTACATAGCTTGTCAGCACATTATTATTCTACGAAAGGCAACCTCAGATCATAAGTAACAAACAAAAGGGATATATGTTCTGAAAGCACTGATTCCCCTTCTATACCTTAGCTGCAAAACAGGTTGCTATATACAAAAACTGCACCCAGGCAAAGATACTATGAACACTGCTGTTTCATCCATGATGTTTTTAGGCCTCTAAAACTAAAGGGATGTAGTTCTTTAGGTACAAAAATGCACTAGTTTTCAGCTTCCTGCTTTGCACTGTTTTTCTGGGAACATGACGCGGAGTTAATAGCTTCCGGCAACCAAACTGCGTCCTCTTCACTCTCATCTTCCTTCCAGACTTTGAACTTGGACGCATATGAGCTGGTCTCGCTCCAACGTTTCAGCACTGACAGAGTACACTTGTCCTGTTCGCCACAGGGTCCTTGAATGCACCATTTTTGTCTTTCCGGGTCGTTGGTTTCTTGATTATCTAGAACAGAGGTAACCTTACTGCTGTTGGCATTGTCGTTGTCGCTGAGCAATTCAATCACCTCAGTCTTTGAAGCACCTTGGCCTGTCTTTCTTGTTGCCTTCTCATTGTGCATGTCCTGAGACTTCAGGGAAGACTGTTCAGCTTCTGATTTGTTTGTTTTTTCTTCAGAAGTAAGTTGCACAAGGTCTCGGTGGGTAAGATTGCCATGCTTGAGCTCAGAGTTTGGTGCGCCACCGTGTAGAAGTTGTGTCGAGGCCGATCTTTCAGAAACAGGAAGGGGTTGCTTTCGTTCTGGATGAGATGCATGACCATGATGAGCCTTAGCCTTCTCTTCTGTTTACATGAAATATTAGAGAAGTGATGCATTTTTTAGAATAGTTGAACGGGCAAAGATAAAATACATGACATTGTGGCAACTTATCATGGAGTTTAGAGAAGACGGCAAACTGAGTACTAATCAACATATCACATGCAACATAATTAGTATCTACGTTATTTACTTGCATGACACATGATGGCAATAAACATGTTCCTCTAACAAGGCTCGCCTCTATCTCCAGAAACATTACTGTTCTCCTCGATTAGTTAACAAAAACTAAATCCTTGATGAATGCCTAGCAATGCAAATTCCCATCAAGTATCCATCCACGTCCCTGTTGCCATGGTATATGAATATCAACTTAAGTACACATAATTTCGTTGAAAGTCTTAATAGTTTGGTTAGCCTGCACATTGGCAGGTAAACTTCATCCTACCATGGTCAATTTCCAAGAAACTAGTCCCACAGGTAAGATTTGAAACTCACAGTTTGACTTATCTCATCAGGCGATTCAGCATTGTGGGCATTAGTTAGAGGTATGAACAGCATCATAACACCAGGACTATCACAGTTACTTCTACTCATAATACTAGGAGCAGAAGAACCAATTCAAAATAGGCAAATACAGAAAAGCACAAGCAATTAAATGGAGCCTCATCGCGCACACCTGTTGTTCTGTT
This sequence comes from Sesamum indicum, assembly GCF_000512975.1. NCBI lineage: Eukaryota > Viridiplantae > Streptophyta > Magnoliopsida > Lamiales > Pedaliaceae > Sesamum > Sesamum indicum. The sequence goes on from NC_026152.1 coordinate 17,088,587, forward strand.
GTTCTGCAATCTATCACTCGGAATAGTAGAATTACATTGGAGGATTGATTTAGGAGCGTTTTCATCCGTCTTCATGTCGTTCATAATGTCTTCAGCATTTGAATCAAGCTCAGATAAGTCTGGAATTACTGTAGGAACATTCTCAAGCAACCGTAGTTGTTCTGACGGAGTTTGTAGTTTCTTTTTCTTCTCCAAATACTCAAACAGTGTACGAACAATATAAGTTAAGTCCACAGACCAGAAAGTTCATCTCACGTTCACTAACCAAAAAACTGGTTGCATGTGATTTCTAAGAATGCAGAACCAACTCTTAAGGAGGAAAATATTGAAAAAGTATATTCATTTGGGAATGACTTGTTTACAGTGTAGAAACTGGTAGTCAAAATATCACATATCCATCAGCATTAATATGCAGGTTTTAATTCTATTAACTATAAAAAGAAAACTCTTCAGTCGTAGCGTGAATTCACTTTACTACTATTTGCAGGTAAAAAATCTAGCTTGAGATTTCATGGGGTGTCACTTCATTCAAATTTTGTTCAAATTTATTATCCTCTTTATCTTTTTAAACTAGGAGTCCAGGTCCAGTTTATTAAAACTAGTAACTTACTTCAGCAATATGCACTTTTCAGCAGTAGAGCGGATGTAGTAAATGAATGTGAAAACCTATTGCATGATAGTAATGAAATGAATGTAACCTAGTGTGCCATAATGTAGTTACTCATAAAGGATATTCGCGTCTCCATCCTTTCTCATTGGCTCGATCAATTAGGTTTTGCAACAAGGCCAGCTCTTTCCTGATCCGCTGCATAAGTTCAATTAGATCACATTAAAGAATGAGTAATGAGATGCTTTAATGCAGTTTTGACAAAGTAATAATTCTTTCTATCAATTGAAACTTAAGTATTGGAGAGGACAAGATTATTAACATGATATGGCCTATTCAAATAAGGAAATTTATCTGCTCTGCAGCCGATACCCAGTAATAAATTTTTTAAGCACACATCATTTGAGGCTAGATGTTCCTGTTAACCTGTTGTGATGGAGAAGCTTGGCAGTTAATAACACATGCCGGAGAATCAAGGAAATAAAAACAATGTACCACTGAATCTGCTGCAACCATTGGGTACTTCTTTTTAGAATACGATATATGGCAACTTATGGCATAGATATCCAGAAGTGGAATTACCATTCTAGAAGATAAAATGTGATAGGGAATTACAGAAGTGCAAACTTATTTATTTGAGGCCGAAAATGGATGGGACTAGTTAAATGTTTCAACCGTTATTCAGACATCCAAGCAATTATATCAGTAGAAAACATGGTGAGTTTTACTTTCCCAGATTTTGGGAATACCATACTTATGAAAGTTGAAATCCCATAGTACACACCCAATAAAGCAAGGTAGAATCACAGAACTCAGAAAGCGAGATAAAGGCATAAGCATACATGCATAGTTATATCCTTGTGAAGAATTTTGGCCTTCTGTTCAAGTTCCCCCTGTAAAAGAAGAGAACAAGGTTATTGGTCTCGAAAATTCCCACCTCAACAATAGAGCATCAAATAAAATGCCATATTACGTTTATACATCAACTTTTGTGTTCACTTTGATATAAGGAAGAACTGAAACTTAAAAGAGGCAAAGGGAGAAGCCATGATGTGTTCCCAATAATCTACAGGCAGACTCTTTAGTTGATTGGCCTCGAAGAATTGCACATACTTGAAGATTCTAAAGTGCCTCCTGAGTCTTGCATTTAGAATAATATGATAAAATATCCAACAATCTATAAGTGAAATGGCAGTAGATCTGCGTGCTGAAGTCAGTAGCACTCACCACAGTAGGCCTCTCGAGCAAACCAGCAGCCACTTTTTGTCTCAAATCCGAACATTCATCCTGCAAAAGGCAGATTAGATGTTTCATCCTTTACACTGTCAGCAACTTGCAACAACTGGGGGAAGAAAAGGTTTTTTCCACACCAACTTAATTACCTCAGAGAAATCATCATCTGAAAGCAAATTCATGTGGATTTCTTTAGGCACAGATGAAAATAGAAGGATAATTTCTGTATTGTTTTCACCGTTCTGAACTGTTTTAACACCTGAAAGTACAAATTAACAGCAAAAGTAAAAAAGAGGTCAGTAAATTGTGAAAAGAAGTTGATAACCAAGGATCCACGTGATCCGGTGAAATGATATGGTTGACTCTCAGGGTCATCCACCCATTAAATGTTCCAAGTCCGACAGTGAAACTGGTGTAGCAGAGTGATGGAACACTATCAATTATATTCAGTTCCTTTGCAGATGAAATGCCAAAGAGGAATGAGATCCATACATGCTTCATGAAAGCCTACGGGGTTCAGATTAGAATGGCTTCTAAAAGTTAAGAGTTCTTGCCCGATGTGGGTGAATGTAACCTAATACTCTTCCACACAATTTGAGCAACACAACTTAAGACGTTCAAGCTTATCTCGACAAGAAACCAAACTTCCCTTACTTGAAAGATCCTTAATCTAGGTCTTAAAATCAATAAACTAGAGCCACATGAGCAGGTGTGATGTAGAATAAAGGAGCAATATCTACCAGAGATAATTGATTCATCAAATGTATTTCAAGACTAACCTTTTACTTGCATGAGCTGATATGAGTTTCTTGAAAGATAATCATATGGATCAGATTTGACTCGAACAAAGCATCCAATCACCTTTTCTTCAAATGATTCAGGTTCCTTAAGTAGTTCATGTAGCAAGCTTCTCTTCAAGTAAACAAGTTTGACATTTTCAACTACAACAGATGCAAAACAACTTTTAGGAACATTATTTTCCAGCTCTTGTTTCTTGGACTTTTCCCCCATATCCAGCCTCTTTTGCTTTTTACATTCATTTGGTTTGCCTCCATTACTGTCTTCTGAATCATACTCCGGATCGCTGTCCTCTGATTCATCATGGTTCTCAGCAAAATGGGCCTCCAGAAGGTCATATACTCTATGTTTACTTATTATTTTTCTCTTGAAAAGAGGTTGTAGTCGTGCATCACATGTTATCATCTTCTTTTTCTCGGGATGAAATAATTTATTTTCTTTAACATACTCATTTACAATGCAAGTCACATCACGCTGCGACATTTCCTCACTAGTGCTTTTACCAATTGAAGCAAGAAACTCAATAAGGGGTCTTGATGCCCACCCAATAAAGTAGTTTCTAGTTGACTTTGCAGGGGTTTGCACTACAGACTTCTTTCTCTGGTATCTCTTTCGCTTAGACTTTCTCCTGCATCTCCTCTTATAGTCCAGATCATCAGAATCAGATACCTGCTCTTCTTCTTCTTCTTTTCCATCAAATTCTTCGGAACCAGAACCGGATTGATGTTTCTCTTTCATCTTAACCAAGTCTTGGGCAGCATAGATATCCCGTGACTCAAATCCTCCCTCTCTTTTTATGGTCATATAATATTCCATGAATAAACCCTCATATGTCTCATGATCCGTAAAATCCACCCTTTCCTGGAAAGAACTCAAACATTCAGGTCAGCGCCTCATTTCCTTGACGCAAACAAAAAGCAAAGAGAAGCAGACAACAAGGCGCTGAGGAACAATTTGTCTAATTAAATTGACTAACTTAGCAGAAGTTAAAGAGTAAAAAAACCAAAATGAGGTTTTCACATGGAGTCAAATAAATTTATAAAGAAGACTCAGTTGATGGGAGAGGGGTTAAATTTACTTCTTTATTTGCACAGCTATTGACATTGTATTAAGTCGCATGGAAAGGATTTTTATGTAGTAGGAATACCTGCTTCAGGTGTATAGCAACCATAAAATCTGAATTCCAAGTAACAGAAAGTGAAGCTATAAACATGTAAACAATGGATGTGAATTAATTTAGATGCCTCTACACTATGCTTTCTCAGCCTCATTAATCTTGTAGGAAGCTACAGATATAACCACATTATGTAAATCAATAAGGATAAAGAAATTATAGATTGAAGGAAATTGAGAAATTAGAAACTACAAAATTATATTTGTTAACATTGGCCATTCATTGAGTAGAAGGGCAAATCTTGCTGTTATGTATAGCACATTCTTTATTTTCAGGGTTAGGTGGTTCAAAGAGCCAATCCTAGTCCCTGCATAACTGACAAAAGACAACAAAAATTGACTTGAAGGATAATAGTCTGAAGGGAAGTGTTGTCCATGTTCAGGTTCCATATATCTACTCATTCCTAGCAAGTCATCACGCTATTTTGTACATGTGTATAACTGCAATAAGTTGACATCACAGAAGGTAAGGTTTGGCTCAGTTGAGCTCTTTTTACTGTAACGTTTTAACTTTCAACACATAATGGCGGGTGAGATCTAAACCAGGCTGCATAGAGCCAGAATTGGTGGTCACAAGAAAATCAATCTGTCTAGTCCAGTTTGTCTATGTGGATGAGATTAGAAAACTATTATCATACAAGACCAGATGCCTCAAGTTCTGGTCCAAAACTTTACAGGTAGGAATCTGGAATAGAAGTACCACTACACTTGCCAATCCAATTAAACTGTTGTCCTTAAGACTACAAGACAAGATATTATCCATCCTCTAGGGATCAACTAGTTGGCTTGTCCAATGAAACCGGAGGCTAAAGTTCACGGATTACAGAATACACCTTTATACCTATCTAGAACATCCCCATCACGTTAGTTGGAAAAATGTGGATCTCACCATGCAATTTGTTATTCTATCAAAATTTCCTCCTCTATGATCCACAAAGTACAGTGAAGACACTGAGTTATACACAAATTTGGAAGTGGCTCCAGAAATGGTTTTACACTAAATCCTACCTCGTTGGCTGTCAAGTAAGCTGAACAAAAGACATAAGATCACAGTTTTGGCAAAAGATTACTTTTTCACATTGTGAACAAGAGATTCATTTTCAGTTTACTGCCTATAGTAATCATACCCCATCTGAGTCATGATCCTTGTTTTCTTCGATGAGTAACACAAGCTTTAGGCAGGATTTGCAGAATCCACGTTCACCTTTAACTTGCAAAAAATCAGCAGCAGGAAGGCAGCGACGGCATACAGCATTTTTACAAGTGTAACAATGAAGATAGGAAGATCTACGGCAAAGGAAGCAAGTATGCCAAGCTGAAAAATTTATTTACACACACATTATGTTATGCGTGAGAATATGATTTGTGAAGTGAATGATGTAATAAAATATTTGACCAGTTATGCTACATGAAAGATATAGAGTATAACAAAATTGGCAGCCTGATCTTTTGAAGATTGAGATGGCATAAATGATGTTTGTATCATAGCATATGTGCGTGCACCCATAACACAGATCTGTTATAAAGCACAGACATTTAAAACTTGTGCTGTACCCATGTCCTAGTCCGACAATGAGAGACCCTCATGTCGATCGCAAACAACTCCGTGAATACAAAGATACGTTTGATGTATTAATAGAATATTAAATAGCTGATACACATGTCTGACATTCTCGGAGTATATATTATTATTTGTTGATGATTTATCTAATTCATTTTATTGTTATGCTATATTCACTTTAAAGATATAATTTACCACACATTTGTTACACATCAATTACTTTTTATATGTTTTCTTTCATTAGGATGGTAATAATAAATTGCTGAATTGGACAAGTTCTCAAAATCCTTTTTCTAAAAACAACATACTGTAGTCTAGTTGTGTCCTGTATTTTATGGACATCTTTTGTTCCTATATGAAGTAGTGCACATGTTACTATGTCCATCTCCATGCAACATAGGACATCAGTACTGCATATTTAGAAGCTTAATGGAAAATATATTCAGAAAATAATAAAAGAATATAGTTTTCAGCAAACCAAATTAGATGCAACCAAAGATTCTGAAATTGCTGTTCAGTTGTACATTGTTTAGTAGCTTATTAGTCATTCTCCACAAAATAGGTTATCAAACATGGTTGTTGAGCGACATTGAGGTGTTCGGTGAAAAAAAGTGTTATTTTTAACGACTTATTGGTCAGCAGAATACAGGTCAACTATTTCTATTTTTTGGCTTTGACTACAAAGTGTAAAGGCTCAGTTGAACTACATGAAAGGTTTCACATCTTTTTAGACATAATTTAATATCCAAAATTCCCCAAAGTCTACTCACCTTGATATAGCCAGAAAATAAGAAGAAAGGCATGTGTATCTTGAATGTCACAAATATTTCATGAACTTTAATCCTAGAAAAAAAATAAAAAGTGCTTGATTAGCCCTATGTTTTCTACGTCAAAGGCCAATGGCAAGAATTACTAGATATCATATTCAGACAGATGAGTCATCATGCGTGCATATCACCTTCTGCACTGGGTTCTTTCTGCATGAGGGGTGTGGGTGCAAGTGATGGATGTTGACTTACCACAAGCCCAGTAGTTTTCACTGTTTAAGAATGAGTCGTCCTTCCGCACACAGTGAGGATGATAAGATTTTAGACATTGCCTGGCGAAAAAAATCAGCATTGTTTAGTCATACATCGGTAGCACAAAGAAAATGCCAAAAGAACAATTCTGTTGCCATTTAAAGCACTTCATACAAATGAATGGAGAAATAGATTTCTGGAAACATATTGTCTGTGGACACGAAGACAAACATCTACAAGTACTTTCTTTCATGATATATGCACACAATAATTGACACAACTGTGTTAGACATGTAATGTGCATGTAAATGTAGATGCTCCATAAAATGTTATAGATATGAAGCATCAGCTACACCATCCGGTGACTTTCTAATATTAGTATCAAAATTCTTCTGATCTTCACAGATAGGTAATTCAAACTAAACCATGTTCAGCTCTAGGCCCACATCCCTATTTCCTGCATTTATTACAGGGTTCCAACTATTGAAGCATGTATGAAGTCGCGCAACATAAACTTAGCGTTATCACAACAAGACCCACTTGGGCTATGATTCTAGGTGAACATCACAGGAAACTTTCATGGTACAATGGAGTACACTCATGCCCCAACATCTTGCTGTCATGTGATCAAAATCCCACAGTCAAGCACATTAATTGGCTGTTAAAATCAGCATTCTGAGACTTGGTTCTTCAGTTCAGCCCTTGCATGTTCCATCCTTAATAGGTGTAAAACTCATCAAGCAGTACTAACTTTGTGGTCTTTACTCAAACTATTAACCTTGTAAACTGCCATGCAGTTCACTATTATTCCATTCACGTTCAATTTCTAAAGCTGGAATTGCATCCATAGACCATAGTTAAGTTTGTCAACATCATTAATTCTGTCAAAAGGGCCGGACAGAAGTTGGCTTTCAGAGGCATGGCAGCATTTTCTTCCAGGGAAAGAAAAAGAAAAAAAAAAAAAGAAAGAAAAGCCCAAGAAAATACAAAGGAAAATCCTAATTAATATAAGGACCACAACCAACAAGAGCAGAAGACTTTTGCCTCCAAAATAGGCAAAAGCCTGTCTCTTTCTTTCTCCTACGTCAGAACGCAAAAAATGTTGGGTCCGGAGACCCTGTTCTCCACATCTCGATCACAGCACTACGTTTCACATTCAACACAACCTCTGACTTTAATGGCAGATAAATTTGGAAAAAAAGACACATAAATAAAGAAAAAGGAAAACGCACTTATAATCACATATCCGAATATCACCGCCGTCTTTGCAAACAAAGCACCAGTTTTCGGCAGCTTCTTCCTTGTTTATAACCACCTTCTTCTTGTTTTTGTTCGTCATCACCACATTCAAATACTAAACCGCAAACTTTCAACTTTCCGGTGTTTTCTAAAAAACCCAGTAAAACTTTTTCCTTTAAATCTTCCCGAATTTTAGCAGAAGCCCTCTGCTTTTGTTGGAAAGTAGAAACAGGACGAAATGAAGAGCGGCTACAATCAAGTTTCAGCAGAGACCCATTTCAAGATTAATGCTAAAAAGATCCAAAAACTGGAGTTCTGGTTAAGATTCTGCAAAATTGGGACTAACCCATTTCAAGAAACAGAGAAAAAGATCCAGCTTTTTGTGCTTTCGGATGTCATGTAAAATGAAAATGTGGATGGTTTTGATCATGCATGAGTCTTTCAGTGTGCCTGTCTGTGTCAGAGAGAGAGAGAGAGAGAGAGAGAGAGAGAGAGAGAGTGAGAGAGGACAGTGAGAGCGAATGTAGCTTCAAAACCAATGATGCTGGCAAAAAACGCAGTGCAGAATCAAGGGAATTAATTTAAACCAAGAACACAAGATTGGCCCACGGGCTTCAATTCATGTATGGTATGGCTGCTGGTCTGTATTCTGCTAATTATTACCTGATTTGGCCCTCTTGCACTATAGCAGTATGCACTTTACACTTCATTTCGCCTTGGACTACATAAATGCTATGTATACCTTGAAGGTACACTTCATTTTGAATTTTGGTTTACTTTATAATCTCTGGTTGCTTTTGACCAGTATGGGTAATTGGAATGTCTTAAAGGTACTTTTATATTTCTTTTGTATTTTTCTTTTCAAGGAATTGAAAGAATTTTTTTGAATTAGGTAAATTGCAAGTATAAATTGCAAGAATTGAAGCGCAAGCAGAAAAAGAGGAAGAGTAGGAAGGAGAGGAGGAGGAGGAGAATTCACCATCATTCAGATGATGATTCTTCTGATGATTCTGCTGATATGCGGCATAAAAGGAGAAGCAGGAAGACATATTCAGATTATGATTCCGACGTCAGTGCTTCAGATGATTCGTGAGTGGGTAAGGGGCAAGAAGCGGTCTGAGAAGAAGAGCAGGAAATATCGCCATGAAGAGGACTAGCTTCTATAGTGGGTGATATGTCATGTGCTTTTAAGGTTTCTCTAAACTGCTGCTAAGTGTGCCTTATTCAATCTTTAATCTGGTGGTTGATGAGCTTCTTGATGAAAACCACTTTAGCTTAGTGGACAATGCATTAGTTTGGTGCATTTGCTCTTTTCAGTTTGATGTAATATATTATTTTTAATTGCTTTGTTCTTCTGGTTGTAAGAATTCTGATATTTACTGAGTATGCTATATGTGATTCCGACATGTGACCGATCCTATTAGTTGAAATATTGCTGTAATGCTTTGAAATTTTATTGAGTAAAGTTGTTTTACTTGTTGGTTGCTATTCGATGCTTTGGGGGAAGCCTGCTTGTGGGCATCAAGAAGAGCTTAACTATTGCTGCTCTATTGAACCCAATGCTATTATTGGAGTAAAGAAGGTTGCAGTATTTTTCAGTGTGTTTTATATATGTAATTATATTAGAGTAATGATTTGTCATTAATATTATCCAATTTCTGGATCAACCTCTCTAAAAATCATGATCTAGTGTAGTAGGTTTCAGTTGAGATCATGATGTCAATAAATATATTTTTATATGTTCTAATGAGCTACTGCATTACTTTTTCAATTTTATCGACCACAAACTTGAGAAGTTTTGTTGAATAATGCCCCTCCTTGTTTTGGCTTTTCCATTTCCTTGTCTGTGCGTCTATTTTTTTTTTGCATGTGTGTGTGTGTGTGCGTGTGTCACGGTATAACATGTTTTACTTTCATTTTAAACATAGAAGAAGTGAGGTGTTGTTTTAATCTTCTGCGCCAACGAATGCCATCTGCGTTTTCTTACATTTGTTGTTGTACTTCAATTTCTAAGTCTTCATTTCTATCTACACATTCCTTTTTCTCGTATAGGATGTCACCTTAGTTTTGCCACATTTTATGTTCATTACGGGCATTGTGTGTCTTTGTGGTCTATTTATATCCTTTGTAATATTTTTTAGTGTTTGCATAGATGTGTATTCTCATTTTTATTTACCTGATATGAAAGTGTATTTATTGAAACGAGAGCAATAACAGGACAGGATAGAGTGCATTGTCCCTCTTCTTTTTTTCCTTTAAATATATCTCGTTAGCAAGAGTGGTCTTGGATTGATTTACTTTACTAGAAGGGATATAGTGAGAGAAAATGAGTGGAGGATTGATGAAATATGATAAATGCCTTGGGTGGTTATGATTTGCTAACCAATTCTTGAATTGGTTGCCAGCGACTACTATAAAATGTTGTAGTTTTGAGCCCTCACGTTAGTGTGCTTAGTCATTTTGATTTTCTTCCTGTTAATAGTGGTGTCTATAATTTTCACCCATGAATCACATGTTAGTTTCTGTAGCATCACCTTGATTTTTGAAAACTCGCATGGAAGAGGGATAATGGTCCTTTTGCTCAGGAACAATTAATCAGTTATATATGATGTAGCTGATACTTGACTCATGCTTGTGCTTACATGTGGCTTACTGTTTATTAGGTTGACAACTAATCATTCACCTGCCCAAGTTTCTATTATTTTTCTGCCTCAGGTACTTATGGGCAGTTTCATACATATTTGAGTGGTAACAGTTTTCTAGTAATGTGTGTGTGGGTGAGGGTGTGGGGTGTGTGTGCGTGTCACGGTGTGTGTGTGTGTGCATGTTTTTTTTTGGTGTGTGTATGTGTGTGTGTGCGTGTGGGCTGTGTGTGGGGGGAGGGGTGTGGGTATGTGTGTGTGTGTGCGCGCGCGTGTGGGGTGTGTATGGGGGGAGTGTGGGTATATGTTTGTGTGTGTGTCACGGTATAACATGTTTTACTTCCATTTTGAACATAGAAGAAGTGAGGTGTTGCATTTATCTTCTGCGCCAACGAATGCAATCTGCATTTTGTTACATTTGTCGTTGTACTTCAGTTTCTAAGACTTCATTTCTATCTACACAACTCTTTTTCTCGTGCAGGATGTCACCTTAGTTTTGCCACATTTTATGTTCATTACGGGCATTGTGTGTTTTTGTTGTCTATTTATGTCTCTTGTAACATTTTTTGGTGTTTGCATATATGTGTATTCTCATTTTTGTTTACCAGATATGAAAGTGTATTTATTAAAACGAAAGCAATAACAGGACAAGATAGAGTGCATTGTCCCTCTTCTTTTTTTCCTTTAAATATATCTCATTAACAAGAGTGGTCTTGGATTAATTTACTTTACTAGAGGGGATATAGTGAGAGAAAATGAGTGGAGGATTGATTAAATATGATAAATGCCTTGGGTGGCTATGATCTGCTAACCAATTCTTCAATTGGTTGCCAGCGACTACTATAAAATATTGTAGTTTTGAACCCTGACGTAAGTGTGCTTAGTCATTTTGATTTCCTTCCTGCTAATAGCGGTGTCTATAATTTTCACCCTTGAACCACATGGTAGTTTCTGTAGCATCACCTTGATTTTTGGGTACTCGCATCGAAGAGGGAGAATGGTCATTTTGCTGAGGAACAATTAAGCAGTTATATATGATGTAGCTGATGCTTGACTCATGCTTGTGCTTACATGTGGCTTACTATTTAACAGGTTGAAAACTAATCATTAAGTTGCCCAAGTTTCTATTATTTTTCTGTCTTCAGGTACTTATGGGCAGTTTCATACATATTTGAGTGGTAATAGTTTCCTAATAATATGTGTGTGGGTGTGGGGTGTGTGTGTGTGTCACGGCGTGTGTGTGTCTGTATGTGCGTGTGATGTGTGTGTTTTTTTTTGTGTGTGTTTTTTTTATGTGTGTATGTGTGTGTGCGTGTGGTGTGTGTTTTTTTATGTGTGTGTGTGTTTGTGCGTGTGGGGTGTGTGTGTGGGGGGGGGGGGGGGGGCGGGGTGTGTGGGGGGGGGGGGGTGTGGGTATGTGTGTATGTGTGCGCGCGTGTGGGGTGTGTGGGTATATGTATGTCTGTGTGTGTTACAGTAGAACATGTTTTACTTCTATTTTGAACATAGAAGAAGTGAGGTGTTGCTTTTATCTTTTGCGCCAACGAATGCGATCTGCATTTTGTTACATTTATCGTTGTACCTCAATTTCTAAGTCTTCATTTCTATCTACACAACCCTTTTTCGCATGCAGGATGTCACCTTAGTTTTGCCACATTTTATGTTCATTACGGGCATCGTGTGTCTTTGTGGTCTATTTATGTCCTATGTAATATTTTTTGGTGTTTGCATAGATGTGTATTATCATTTTTGTTTACCTGATATGAAAGTGTATTTATTGAAACGAGAGCAATAACAGGATAGGATAGAGTGCATTGCCCCTCTTCTTTTTTTTGTTTAAATATATCTTGTTAGCAAGAGTGGTCTTGGATTGATTTACTTTACTAGAGGGGATATAGTTAGAGAAAATGAGTGGAGGATTGATTAAATATGATAAATGCCTTGGGTGGTTATGATCTGATAACCAATTCTTGAATTGGTTGCCAGCGATTACTATAAAATGTTGTAGTTTTGAACCCTGACGTAAGTGTGCTTAGTAATTTTGGTTTCCTTCCTGCTAATAGCGGACTCTATAATTTTCACCCTTGAATCACATGGTAGTTTCTGTAGCATCAACTTGATTTTTGGGTACTCACATGGAAGAGGGAGAATGGTCATTTTGCGTAGGAACAATTAAGCAGTTATATATGATGTAGCTGATGCTTGACTCATGCTTGTGCTTACATGTGGCTTACTGTTTAACAAGTTACACAACTAATCATTCACCTGCCCAAGTTTATGTTATTTTTCTGCCTTCAGATACTTATGGGTAGTTTCATACATATTTGAGTGGTAATGTGTGTGTGGGTGTGGGTGTGTGGTGTGTGTGTATGGTGACTATGTGTGTCACGGTGTGTGTGTGTGTGTGCATGTGGTGTGTGTATGTGTGTGTGTGTGGTGTGTGTTTTTGTTTGTGTGTGTATGTGGTGTGTGTTTTTTTTTTGTGTGTGTGTGTGTGCATGTGGGGTGTGTGTGGGTATGTGCGTGTGTGTGTTTGCGCGTGTCGGGTGTGTGTGGGGGGGGGCAGGGGTGTGTGGGTATATGTGTGTTTGTGTGTCACGGTAGAACATATTTTACTTCCATTTTGAACATAGAAGGAGTGATGTGTTGCTTTTATCTTCTGCGCCAACGAATACGATCTGCATTTTGTTAAATTTGTTGTTATACTTCAATTTCTAAGTCTTCATTTCTATCTACACAACCCTTTTTCAAGTGCAGGATGTCACCTTAGTTTTGCCATATTTTATGTTCATTACGGGCATTGTGTGTCTTTGTGGTCTATTTATGTCATTTATAACATTTTTTGTGTTTGCATAGATGTGTATTCTTATTTTTATTTACCTGATATGAAAGTGTATTTATTGAAACGAGAGCAATAACAGAATAGGATAAAGTGCATTGTCCCTCTTCCTTTTTTCCTTTAAATATATCTCGTTAGCAAGAGTGGTCTTGGATTGATTTACTTTACTACAGGGGATATAGTGAGAGAAAATGAGTGGAGGATTGATGATATATGATAAATGCCTTGGGTAGGTTATGATATGTTAACCAATTCTTGAATTGGTTGCCAGCGACTACTATAAAATGTTGTAGTTTTGAACCCTGACGTAAGTGTGCTTAGTCATTTTGATTTCCTTCCTGCTAATAGCGGTCTCTATAATTTTCACCCTTGAATCACAAGGTAGTTTATGTAGCATCAACTTGATTTTTGGGTCTCGCATGGAAGAGGGAGAATGGTCATTTTGTGTGGGAACTATTAAGCAGTTATATATGATGTAGCTGATGCTTGACTCATGCTTGTGCTTACATGTGGCTTACTGTTTAACAGGTTACACAACTAATCATTCACCTGCCCAAGCTTCTGTTATTTTTCTGCCTTCAGGTACTTATGGGTAGTACATACATATTTGAGTGGTAATGTGTTTGTGGGTGTGGGTGTGTGGTGTGTGTGTGTGGTGACTATGTGTGTCACTGTGTGTGTGTGTGTGTGCGTGTGGTGTGTGTTTTTTTGTGTGTGTGCGTGTGGTGTGTGTTTTTGTTTGTGTGTGTATGTGTGTGTGTGTGGTGTGTGTTTTTGTGTGTGTGTGTGTGTGTGTGTGCATGTGGGGTGTGTGTGTTTGCGCGCGTATGGGGTGTGTGGGGGGGGGGGGGGGGGGCAGGGGTGTGTGGGTATATGTGTGTTTGTGTGTCACGGTAGAACATATTTTACTTCCATTTTGAACATCGAAGGAGTGAGGTGTTGCTTTTATCTTCTGCGCCAACGATACGATCTGCATTTTGTTAAATTTATCGTTGTACTTCAATTTCTAAGTCTTAATTTCTATCTACACAACCCTTTTTCTGGTGCAGGATGTAACCTTAGTTTTGCCACATTTTATGTTCATTACGGACATTGTGTGTCTTTGTGGTCTATTTATGTCCTTTATAATATTTTTTGGTGTTTGCATAGATGTGTATTCTCATTTTTATTTACATGATATGAAAGTGTATTTATTGAAACGAGAGCAATAACAGAACAGGATAAACTGCATTGTCCCTTTTCGTTTTTTCCTTTAAATATATCTCGTTAGCAAGAGTGGTCTTGGATTGATTTACTTTACTAGAGGGGATATAGTGAGAGAAAATGAGTGGAGGATTGATGAAATATGATAAATGCCTTGGGTGGTTATGATCTGCTAACCAATTCTTGAATTGGTTGCCAGCGACTACTATAAAATGTTGTAGTTTTGAACCCTGACGTAAGTGTGCTTAGTCATTTTAATTTCCTTCCTGCTAATAGCGGTCTCTATAATTTTCAACATTGAATCCAATGGTAGTTTATGTAGCATCAACTTGATTTTTGGGTACTCGCATGGAAGAGGGAGAATGGTCATTTTGCGCAGGAACAATTAAGCAGTTATATATGATTAGCTGATGCTTGACTCATACTTGTGCTTACATGTGACTTACTGTTTAACAGGTTGACAACTAATCATTCACCTGCCCAAGTTTCTGCTATTTTTCTGCCTTCAGGTACTTATGGGTAGTTTCATATATATTTGAGTGGTAATGTGTGTGTGGGTGTGAGGTGTGTGTGTGTGTGGTGACTATGTGTGTCACGATGTGTGTGTGTGTGTGTGGTGTGTGTGTGTGTGTGCATGTGGGGTGTATGTGGGTATGTGCGTCTGTGTGTGCATGTGGTGTGTGTGTGTGGTGACTATGTGTGTCATGGTGTGTGTGTGTGTGTGCGTGTGGTGTGTGTTTTTGTGTGTGTGTGTGTGTGTAGTGTGTGTTTTTGTTTGTGTGTGTGTTGTTTTGTGTGTGTATGTGTATGTGTGTGTGTGGTGTGTGTTCTTTTTTTGTGTGT
The DNA here is from genome assembly GCF_000512975.1 of Sesamum indicum. Lineage (NCBI taxonomy): Eukaryota > Viridiplantae > Streptophyta > Magnoliopsida > Lamiales > Pedaliaceae > Sesamum > Sesamum indicum. The sequence continues at coordinate 17,103,744 of NC_026152.1, forward strand.
GTATGTGTGTGCGTGTGGTGTGTGTTTTTGTGTGTGTGTGTGTGTGGGTATGTGCGTGGTGTCACGGTAGAACATATTTTACTTCCATTTTGAACATAGAAGGAGTGATGTGTTGCTTTTATCTTCTGCACCAACGAAAACGATCTGCATTTTGTTAAATTTGTCGTTATACTTCAATTTATAAGTCTTCATTTCTATCTACACAACCCTTTTTCTCGTTCAGGATGTCACCTTAGTTTTGACATATTTTATGTTCATTACGGGCATTGTGTGTCTTTGTGGTCTATTTATGTCCTTTGTAACATTTTTTGGTGTTTGCATAGATGTGTATTCTTATTTTTATTTACCTGATATGAAAGTGTATTTATTGAAACGAGAGCAATAACAGAATAGGATAAAGTGCATTGTCCCTCTTCCTTTTTTCCTTTAAATATATCTCGTTAGCAAGAGTGGTCTTGGATTGATTTACTTTACTATAGGGGATAGTGTGAGAGAAAATGAGTGGAGGATTGATGAAATATGATAAATGCCTTGGGTAGGTTATGATATGTTAACCAATTCTTGAATTGGTTGCCAGCGACTACTATAAAATGTTGTAGTTTTGAACCCTAACGTAAGTGTGCTTAGTCATTTTGATTTCCTTCCTGCTAATAGCGGTCTCTATAATTTTCACCCTTGAATCACAAGGTAGTTTCTGTAGCATCAACTTGATTTTTGTGTACTCGCATGGAAGAGGGAGAATGGTCATTTTGCACGGGAACAATTAAGCAGTTATATATGATGTAGCTGATGCTTGACTCATGCTTGTGCTTACATGTGGCTTACTGTTTAACAGGTTACACAACTAATGATTCACCTGCCCAAGTTTATGCTATTTTTCTGCCTTCATGTACTTATGGGTAGTTTCATATATATTTGAGTGGTAATGTGTGTGTGGGTGTGAGGTGTGTGTGTGTGTGTGGTGACTATGTGTGTGTGTGTGTGTGCATGTGGTGTGTGTTTTTTTGTGTGATGTGTGTGGTGTGTGTTTTTATTTGTGTGTATATGTGTGTGTGTGTGGTGTATGTTTTTGTTTGTGTGTGTATGTGTGTGTGTGTGGTGTGTGTATGTGTGTGTGTGTGGTGTATGTTTTTGTTTGTGTGTATGTGTGTGTGTGTGGTGTGTGTATGTGTGTGTGTGTGGTGTATGTTTTTGTTTGTGTGTGTATGTGTGTGTGTGTGTGTGTGCATGTGGGGTGTGTCTGGGTATGTGCGTGTGTGTGTGTGGTGACTATGGGTGTCATGGTGTGTGTGTGTGTGTGTGCGTGTGGTGTGTGTTCTTGTGTGTGTGTGTGTGTGCGTGTGGTGTGTGTTCTTGTGTGTGTGTGTGTGTGTGGTGTGTGTTTTTGTTTGTGTGTGTATGTGTGTGTGTGGTGTGTGTGTTGTTTTGTGTGTGTATGTGTGTGCGTGTGGTGTGTGTTTTTGTGTGTGTGTGTGTGTGTGCATGTGGGGTGTGTGTGTGGGTATGTGCGTGTGTGTGTTTGCGTGCGTGTGGGGTGTGTGTGTGGAGGGTGGGGCAGGGGTGTGTGGGTATATGTGTGTTTGTTTGTCACGGTAGAACATATTTTACTTCCATTTTGAACATAGAAAGAGTGATGTGTTGCTTTTATCTTCTGCGCCAACGAATACGATCTGCATTTTGTTAAATTTGTCGTTATACTTCAATTTCTAAATCTTCATTTCTATCTACACAACCTTTTTTCTCGTACAGGATATCACCTTAGTTTTGCCATATTTTATGTTCATTACGGGCATTGTGTGTCTTTGTGGTCTATTTATGTCCTTTGTAACATTTTTTGGTGTTTGAATAGATGTGTATTCTTATTTTTATTTACCTGATATGAAAGTGTATTTATTGAAACGAGAGCAATAACAGAATAGGATAAGTGCATTGTCCCTCGAATCACATGGTAGTTTATGTAGCTTCAACTTGATTTTTGGGTACTCGCATGGAAGAGGGAGAATGGTCATTTTGCGCAGGAACAATTAAGCAGTTAGATATGATGTAGCTGATGTTTAACTCATGTTTGTGCTTACATGTGGCTTACTGTTTAACAGATTGACAACTAAACATTCACCTGCCCAAGTTTCTGTTATTTTTCTGCCTTCAGGTACTTATGTGTAGTTTCACACATATTCAAGTGGTAATGTGTGTGTGGGTGTGTGGTGTGTGTGTGTGGTGACTATGTGTGTCACGGGGTGTGTGTGTGTGTGTGTGTGTGCATGTGGTGTGTTTTTTTGTGTGTGTATGTGTGTGTGTGTGTGGTGTGTGTTTTTGTTTGTGTGTGTATGTGTGTGTGCGTGGTGTGTGTTTTTTTGTGTGTGTATGTGTGTGTGTGCGTGTGGTGTGTGTTTTCTTTGTGTGTTTGTGTGGGTATGTGCGTGTGTGTGTTTGCGTAATCAGGTTGACAACTAATCATTCACCTGCCCAAATTTATGTTATTTTTCTGCCTTCAGATACTAATGGGTAGTTTCATACATATTTGAGTGGTAATGTGTGTGTGGGTGTGGGTGTGTGGTGTGCGTGTGTGTGGTGACTATGTGTCATGGTGTGTGTGTGTGTGTGCGTGTGGTGTGTGTTTTTTTGTGTTTGTATATGTGTGTGTGTGCGTGTGGTGTGTGTGTTTTTTGTGTGTGTGTGCGTGTGTGTGCGTGTGGTGTGTGTTTTTGTGTGTGTGTGTGTGTTTGTGTGCATGTGGGGTGTGTGTGGGTATGTGCGTCTGTGTGTGCATGTGGTGTGTGTGTGTGGTGACTATGTGTGTCATGGTGTGTGTGTGTGTGTGGTGTGTGTTTTTGTGTGTGTGTGTAGTGTGTGTTTTTGTTTGTGTGTGTATGTGTGTGTGTGTTGTTTTGTGTGTGTATGTGTGTGTGTGGTGTGTGTTTTTTTTTTGTGTGTGTATGTGTGTGCGTGTGGTGTGTGTTTTTGTGTGTGTATGTGTGTGGGTATGTGCGTGTGTGTGTTTGCGCGCGTGTGGGGTGTGTGTGTGGGGGGTGGGGCAGGGGTGTGTGGGTATATGTGTGTTTGTGTGTCACGGTAGAACATATTTTACTTCCATTTTGAACATAAAAGGAGTGATGTGTTGGTTTTATCTTCTGCGCCAATGTGCGTGTGTGTGTTTGCGCGCGTGTGGGGTGTGTGTGTGGGGGGTGGGGCAGGGGTGTGTGGGTATATGTGTGTTTGTGTGTCACGGTAGAACATATTTTACTTCCATTTTGAACATAAAAGGAGTGATGTGTTGGTTTTATCTTCTGCGCCAACGAATACGATCTGCATTTTATTTACCTAATATGAAAGTATATTTATTGAATCGAGAGCAATAACAGAACAGGATAAACTGCATTGTCCCTTTTCGTTTTTTCCTTTAAATATATCTCGTTAGCAAGAGTGGTCATGGATTGATTTACTTTACTAGAGGGGATATAGTGAGAGAAAATCAGTGGAGGATTGATGAAATATGATAAATGTCTTGGGTGGTTATGATCTGCTAACCAATTCTTGAATTGGTTGCCAGCGACTACTATAAAATGTTGTAGTTTTGAACCCTGACGTAAGTGTGCTTAGTCATTTTAATTTCCTTCCTGCTAATAGCGGTCTCTATAATTTTCACCATTGAATCAAATGGTAGTTTATGTAGCATCAACTTGATTTTTGGGTACTCGCATGGAAGAGGGAGAATGGTCATTTTGCGCAGGAACAATTAAGCAGTTATATATGATTAGCTGATGCTTGACTCATACTTGTGCTTACATGTGACTTACTGTTTAACAGGTTGACAACTAATCATTCACCTGCCCAAGTTTCTGCTATTTTTCTGCCTTCAGGTACTTATGGGTAATTTCATATATATTTGAGTGGTGATGTGCGTGTGGGTGTGGGTGTGAGGTGTGTGTGTGTGTGGTGACTATGTGTGTCACGATGTGTGTGTGTGTGCGTGGTGTGTGTTTCTTGTGTGTGTGTGTGCATGTGGGGTGTGTGTGGGTATGTGCGTCTGTGTGTGCATGTGGTGTGTGTGTGTGGTGACTATGTGTGTCAGTGTGTGTGTGTGTGTGGTGTGTGTGTTTTTGTGTGTGTGTGTGTAGTGTGTTTTTGTGTTTGTGTGTGTATGTGTGTGTGTGTGGTGTGTGTGTTGTTTTGTGTGTGTATGTGTATGTGTGTGTGTGGTGTGTGTTTTTTTTTTGTGTGTGTATGTGTGTGCGTGTGGTGTGTGTTTTTGTGTGTGTGTGTGTGGGTATGTGCGTGTGTGTGTTTGCGCACGTGTGGGGTGTGTGTGTGGGGGGTGGGGCAGGGGTGTGTGGGTATATGTGTGTTTGTGTGTCACGGTAGAACATATTTTACTTCCATTTTGAACATAGAAGGAGTGATGTGTTGCTTTTATCTTCTGCGCCAACGAATATGATCTGCATTTTGTTAAATTTGTCGTTATACTTCAATTTCTAAGTCTTCATTTCTATCTACACAACCCTTTTTCTCGTTCAGGATGTCACCTTAGTTTTGCCATATTTTATGTTCATTACGGGCATTGTGTGTCTTTGTGGTCTATTTATGTCCTTTGTAACATTTTTTGGTGTTTGTATAGATGTGTATTCTTATTTT
>NC_026152.1:17108640-17122164 GCF_000512975.1 Sesamum indicum
TGTGTTTCTTTGTGTGTGTGTGCATGTGGGGTGTGTGTGGGTATGTGCGTCTGTGTGTGCATGTGGTGTGTGTGTGTGGTGACTATGTGTGTCAGTGTGTGTGTGTGTGTGTGGTGTGTGTTTTTGTGTGTGTGTGTGTAGTGTGTGTTTTTGTTTGTGTGTGTATGTGTTTGTGTGTGGTATGTGTGTTGTTTTGTGTGTGTATGTGTATGTGTGTGTGTGGTGTGTGTTTTTTTTTTGTGTGTGTATGTGTGTGCGTGTGGTGTGTGTTTTTGTGTGTGTGTGTGTGGGTATGTGCGTGTGTGTGTTTGCGTAATCAGGTTGACAACTAATCATTCACCTGCCCAAATTTATGTTATTTTTCTGCCTTCAGATACTAATGGGTAGTTTCATACATATTTGAGTGGTAATGTGTGTGTGGGTGTGGGTGTGTGGTGTGCGTGTGTGTGGTGACTATGTGTCATGGTGTGTGTGTGTGTGTGCGTGTGGTGTGTGTTTTTTTGTGTTTGTATATGTGTGTGTGTGCGTGTGGTGTGTGTGTTTTTTGTGTGTGTGTGCGTGTGTGTGCGTGTGGTGTGTGTTTTTGTGTGTGTGTGTGTGTTTGTGTGCATGTGGGGTGTGTGTGGGTATGTGCGTCTGTGTGTGCATGTGGTGTGTGTGTGTGGTGACTATGTGTGTCATGGTGTGTGTGTGTGTGTGCGTGTGGTGTGTGTTTTTGTGTGTGTGTGTGTAGTGTGTGTTTTTGTTTGTGTGTGTGTTGTTTTGTGTGTGTATGTGTATGTGTGTGTGTGGTGTGTGTTTTTTTTTGTGTGTGTATGTGTGTGCGTGTGGTGTGTGTTTTTGTGTGTGTGTGTGTGTGTGGGTATGTGCGTGTGTGTGTTTGCGCGCGTGTGGGGTGTGTGTGTGGGGGGTGGGGCAGGGGTGTGTGGGTATATGTGTGTTTGTGTGTCACGGTAGAACATATTTTACTTCCATTTTGAATATAGAAGGAGTGAAGTGTTGCTTTTATCTTCTGCGCCAACGAATACGATCTGCCTTTTGTTAAATTTGTCGTTATACTTCAATTTCTAAGTCTTCATTTCTATCTACACAACCCTTTTTCTCGTATTTGTCGTTATACTTCAATTTCTAAGTCTTCATTTCTATCTACACAACCCTTTTTCTCGTACAGGATGTCAACTTAGTTTTGCCATATTTTATGTTCATTACGGGCATTGTGTGTCTTTGTGGTCTATTTATGTACTTTGTAACATTTTTTGGTGTTTGTATAGATGTGTATTCTTATTTTTATTTACCTAATATGAAAGTGTATTTACTGAAACGAGAGCAATAACAGAACAGGATAAACTGCATTGTCCCTTTTCGTTTTTTCCTTTAAATATATCTCGTTAGCAAGAGTGGCCTTGGATTGATTTACTTTACTAGAGGGGATATAGTGAGAGAAAATGAGTGGAGGATTGATGAAATATGATAAATGCCTTGGGTGGTTATGATCTGCTAACCAATTCTTGAATTGGTTGCCAGCGACTACTATAAAATGTTGTAGTTTTGAACCCTGACGTAAGTGTGCTTAGTCATTTTAATTTCCTTCCTGCTAATAGCGGTCTCTATAATTTTCACCATTGAATCAAATGGTAGTTTATGTAGCATCAACTTGATTTTTGGTTACTCGCATGGAAGAGGGAGAATGGTCATTTTGCGCAGGAACAATTAAGCAGTTATATATGATTAGCTGATGCTTGACTCGTGCTTACATGTGACTTACTGTTTAACAGGTTGACAACTAATCATTCACCTGCCCAAATTTCTGCTATTTTTCTGCCTTCAGGTACTTATGGGTAGTTTCATATATATTTGAGTGGTAATGTGTGTGTGGGTGTGGGTGTGAGGTGTGTGTGTGTGTGGTGACTATGTGTGTCACGATGTGTGTGTGTGTGTGGTGTGTGTTTCTTGTGTGTGTGTGTGTGTGTGCATGTGGGGTGTGTGTGGGTATGTGCGTCTGTGTGTGCATGTGGTATGTGTGTGTGGTGACTATGTGTGTCATGGTGTGTGTGTGTGTGTGTGTGTGTGGTGTGTTTTCATGTGTGTGTGTGTGTAGTGTGTGTTTTTGTTTGTGTGTGTATGTGTGTGTGTGTGGTGTGTGTGTTGTTTTGTGTGTGTATGTGTATGTGTGTGTGTGGTGTGTGTTTTTTTTTGTGTGTGTATGTGTGTGCGTGTGGTGTGTGTTTTTGTGTGTGTGTGTGGGTATGTGCGTGTGTGTGTTTGCGCGCGTGTGGGGTGTGTGTGTGGGGGGTGGGGCAGGGGTGTGTGGGTATATGTGTGTTTGTGTGTCACGGTAGAATATATTTTACTTCCATTTTGAACATAGAAGGAGTGATGTGTTGCTTTTATCTTTTGCGCCAACGAATACGATCTGCATTTTGTTAAATTTGTCGTTATACTTCAATTTCTATGTCTTCATTTCTATCTACACAACCCTTTTTCTCGTACAGAATGTCACCTTAGTTTTGCCATATTTTATGTTCATTACGGGCATTGTGTGTCTTTGTGGTCTATTTATGTCCTTTGTAACATTTTTTGGTGTTTGCATAGATGTGTATTCTTATTTTTATTTACCTGATATGAAAGTGTATTTATTGAAACGAGAGCAATAACAGAATAGGATAAAGTGCATTGTCCCTTGAATCACATGGTAGTTTATGTAGCTTCAACTTGATTTTTGGTTACTCGCATGGAAGAGGGAGAATGATCATTTTGCGCAGGAACAATAAAGCAGTTAGATATGATGTAGCTGATGCTTGACTCATTCTTGTGCTTACATGTGGCTTACTGTTTAACAGATTGACAACTAAACATTCACCTGCCCAAGTTTCTGTTATTTTTTTGCCTTCAGGTACTTATGGATAGTTTAATACATATTTAAGTGGTAATGTGTGTGTGGATGTGTGGTGTGTGTGTGTGGTGACTATGTGTGTCACGGGGTGTGTGTGTGTGTGTGTGTGTGTGTGTGTGTGTGTGCATGTGGTGTGTTTTTTTTGTGTGTGTATGTGTGTGTGTGTGTGGTGTGTGTTTTTGTTTGTGTGTGTATGTGTGTGTGCGTGGTGTGTGTTTTTTTGTGTGTATGTGTGTGTGTGCGTGTGGTGTGTGTTTTCTTTGTGTGTTTGTGTGGGTATGTGCGTGTGTGTGTTTGCGTAATCAGGTTGACAACTAATCATTCACCTGCCCAAGTTTCTGCTATTTTTCTGCCTTCAGGTACTTATGGGTAATTTCATATATATTTGAGTGGTAATGTGTGTGTGGGTGTGGGTGTGAGGTGTGTGTGTGTGTGGTGACTATGTGTGTCACGATGTGTGTGTGTTTCTTGTGTGTGTTTGTGTGTGTGTGCATGTGGGGTGTGTGTGGGTATGTGCGTCTGTGTGTGCATGTGGTATGTGTGTGTGGTGACTATGTGTGTCAGTGTGTGTGTGTGTGTGTGGTGTGTGTTTTTGTGTGTGTGTGTAGTGTGTGTTTTTGTTTGTGTGTGTATGTGTGTGTGTGTGGTGTGCGTGTTGTTTTGTGTGTGTATGTGTATGTGTGTGTGTGGTGTGTGTTTTTTTTTGTGTGTGTGTATGTGTGTGCGTGTGGTGTGTGTTTTTGTGTGTGTGTGTGTGTGTGGGTATGTGCGTGTGTGTGTTTGCGCGCGTGTGGGGTGTGTGTGTGGGGGGTGGGGCAGAGGTGTGTGGGTATATGTGTGTTTGTGTGTCACGGTAGAACATATTTTACTTCCATTTTGAACATAGAAGGAGTGATGTGTTGCTTTTATCTTCTGCGCCAACGAATACGATCTGAATTTTGTTAAATTTGTCGTTATACTTCAATTTCTAAGTCTTCATTTCTATCTACACAACCCTTTTTCTCGTACAGGATGTCACCTTAGTTTTACCATATTTTATGTTCATTACGGGCATTGTGTGTCTTTGTGGTCTATTTATGTCCTTTGTAACATTTTTTGGTGTTTGTATAGATGTGTATTCTTATTTTTATTTACCTAATATGAAAGTGTATTTATTGAAACGAGAGCAATAACAGAACAGGATAAACTGCATTGTCCCTTTTCGTTTTTTCCTTTAAATATATCTCGTTAGCAAGAGTGGTCTTGGATTGATTTACTTTACTAGAGGGGATATAGTGAGAGAAAATGAGTGGAGGATTGATGAAATATGATAAATGCCTTGGGTGGTTATGATCTGCTAACCAATTCTTAAATTGGTTGCCAGCGACTACTATAAAATATCGTAGTTTTGAACCCTGACGTAAGTGTGCTTAGTCATTTTAATTTTCTTCCTGCTAATAGCGGTCTCTATAATTTTCACCATAGAATCAAATGGTAGTTTATGTAGCATCAACTTGATTTTTGGGTACTCGCATGGAAGAGGGAGAATGGTCATTTTGCGCAGGAACAATTAAGCAGTTATATATGATTAGCTGATGCTTGACTCATACTTGTGCATACATGTGACTTATTGTTTAAGAGGTTGACAACTAATCATTCACCTGCCCAAGTTTCTGCTATTTTTCTACCTTCAGGTACTTATGGGTAGTTTCATATATATTTGAGTGGTAATGTGTGTGTGGGTGTGGGTGTGAGGTGTGTGTGTGTGGTGACTATGTGTGTCACGATGTGTGTGTGTGTGTGTGGTGTGTGTTTCTTGTGTGTGTGTGTGTGTGTGCATGTGGGGTGTGTGTGGGTATGTGCGTCTGTGTGTGCATGTGGTGTGTGTGTGTGGTGACTATGTGTGTCATGGTGTGTGTGTGTGTGTGGTGTGTGTTTGTGTGTGTGTGTGTAGTGTGTGTTTTTGTTTGTGTGTGTATGTGTGTATGTGTGTGTGTGTGGTGTGTGTGTTGTTTTGTGTGTGTATGGTGTGTGTTTTTTTTTGTGTGTGTATGTGTGTGCGTGTGGTGTGTGTTTTTGTGTGTGTGTGTGTGTGTGTGGGTATGTGCGTGTATGTGTTTGCGCGCGGGTGGGGTGTGTGTGTGGGGGGTGGGGCAGGGGTGTGTGGGTATATGTGCGTTTGTGTGTCACGGTAGAACATATTTTACTTCCATTTTGAACATAGAAGGAGTGATGTGTTGCTTTTATCTTTTGCGCCAACGAATACGATCTGCATTTTGTTAAATTTGTCGTTATACTTCAATTTCTAAGTCTTCATTTCTATCTACACAACCCTTTTTCTCGTACAGAATGTCACCTTAGTTTTGCCATATTTTATGTTCATTACGGGCATTGTGTGTCTTTGTGGTCTATTTATGTCCTTTGTAACATTTTTTGGTGTTTGCATAGATGTGTATTCTTATTTTTATTTACCTGATATGAAAGTGTATTTATTGAAACGAGAGCAATAACAGAATAGGATAAAGTGCATTGTCCCTTGAATCACATGGTAGTTTATGTAGCTTCAACTTGATTTTTGGGTACTCGCATGGAAGAGGGAGAATGGTCATTTTGCGCAGGCAATAAAGCAGTTAGATATGATGTAGCTGACGCTTCACTCATGCTTGTGCTTACATGTGGCTTACTGTTTAACAGATTGACAAATAAACATTCACCTGCCCAAGTTTCTGTTATTTTTCTGCCTTCAGTTACTTATGGATAGTTTCATACATATTTAAGTGGTAATGTGTGTGTGGGTGTGTGGTGTGTGTGGGTGTGTGGTGTGTGTGTGTGGTGACTATGTGTGTCACGGGGTGTGTGTGTGTGTGTGTGCATGTGGTGTGTTTTTTTGTGTGTGTATGTGTGTGTGTGTGTGGTGTGTGTTTTTGTTTGTGTGTGTATGTGTGTGTGCGTGGTGTGTGTTTTTTTGTGTGTGTATGTGTGTGTGTGCGTGTGGTGTGTGTTTTCTTTGTGTGTTTGTGTGGGTATGTGCGTGTGTGTGTTTGCGTAATCAGGTTGACAACTAATCATTCACCTGCCCAAATTTATGTTATTTTTCTGCCTTCAGGTACTAATGGGTAGTTTCATACATATTTGAGTGGTAATGTGTGTGTGGGTGTGGGTGTGTGGTGTGTGTGTGTGTGGTGACTATGTGTCATGGTGTGTGTGTGTGTGTGCGTGTGGTGTGTGTTTTTTTGTGTGTGTATATGTGTGTGTGCGTGTGGTGTGTGTTTTTTTTTGTGTGTGTATGTGTGTGTGTGTGCGTGTGGTGTGTGTTTTTGTGTGTGTGTGTGTGTCTGTGTGCATGTGGGGTGTGTGTGGGTATGTGCGTGTGTGTGTTTGCGCGCGTATGGGGTGTGTGGGGGGGGGCAGGGGTGTGTGGGTATATGTGTGTTTGTGTGTCACGGTAGAACATATTTTTCTTCCATTTTGAACATCGAAGGAGTGAGGTGTTGCTTTTATCTTCTGCGCCAACGATACGATCTGCATTTTGTTAAATTTATCGTTGTACTTCAATTTCTAAGTCTTCATTTCTATCTACACAACCCTTTTTCTGGTGCAGGATGTAACCTTAGTTTTGCCACATTTTATGTTCATTACGGGCATTGTGTGTCTTTGTGGTCTATTTATGTCCTTTGTAATATTTTTTGGTGTTTGCATAGATGTGTATTCTCATTTTTATTTACCTGATATGAAAGTGTATTTATTAAAACGAGAGCAATAACAGAACAGGATAAAGTGCATTGTCCCTCTTCTTTTTTTCGTTTAAATATATCTCGTTAGCAAGAGTGGTATTGGATTGATTTACTTTACTAGAGGGGATATAGTGAGAGAAAATGAGTGGAGGATTGATGAAATATGATAAATGCCTTGGGTGGTTATGATCTGCTAACCAATTCTTGAATTGGTTGCCAGCGACTACTATAAAATGTTGTAGTTTTGAACCTGACGTAAGTGAGCTTAGTCATTTTGATTTCCATCCTGCTAATAGCGGTCTCTATAATTTTCACCCTTGAATCACACAGTAGTTTCTGTAGCATCAACTTAATTTTTGGGTACTCGCATGGAAGAGGGAAAATGGTCATTTTGCGCAGGAACAATTAAGCAGTTATATATGATGTAGCTAATGCTTGACTCATGCTTGAGCTTACATGTGGGTTACTGTTTAACATGTTGACAACTAATCATTCACCTGCCCAAGTTTCTGTTATTTTTCTGCCTTCAGGTAAGTGGTAATGTGTGTGTGGGTGTGGGTGTGTGGTGTGTGTGTGTGTGGTGACTATGTGTGTCACGGTGTGTGGTGTGTGTTTTTGTTTGTGTGTGTATGTGTGTGTGTGTGTGCATGCATGTGGGGTGTGTGTGGGTATGTGCGTGTGTGTGTGCGCGCGTGTGGGGTGTGTGGGGGGGGGGGGGGGGGGGGGGGGGGGGGCATTTTGATTTTCTTTCTGCTAATAGCGGTCTCTATAATTTTCACCCTTGAATCACATGGTAGTTTCTGTAGCATCAACGTGATTTTTGGTACTCGCATGGAAGAGGGAGAATGGTCATTTTGCTCAGAAACAATTAAGCAGTTATATGTGATGTAGCTGATGCTTGACTCATGCTTGTGCTTACATGTGGCTTACTGTTTAACAGGTTGACAACTAATCGTTTACCTGCCCAAGTTTCTGTTATTTTTCTGCCTTCAGGTACTTATGGGCAGTTTCATCCATATTTGAGTGGTAATGTGTGTATGGGTGTGGGTGTGGGTGTGTGGTGTGTGAGTGTGGTGACTGTGTGTGTCACGGTGTGTGTGTGTGTTTGTTTTGTGTGTGTATGTGTGTGTTTGTGGTGTGTGTTTTTGTTTATGTGTGTATGTGTATATATGTGTGGTGTCTGTTTTTGTTTGTGTGTGTGTGTGTGTGCGTGTGGTGTGTGTTTTTTTGTGTGTGTGTGTGTGTGTGCGTGTGGGGTGTGTGTGGGTATGTCCGTGTGTGTGTGTGCGTGCGTGTGGGGTGTGTGGTGGGGGGAGGGGTGTGGGGGTATATGTGTGTTTGTGTGTGTGTCACGGTAGCACATGTTTTACTTTCATTTTGAACAAAGAAGAAGTAAGGTGTTGCTTTTATCTTCTGCGCCAACGAATACGATCTGCATTTTATTACATTTATCGTTGTACTTCAATTTCTAAGTCTTTATTTCTATCTACACAATCCTTTTTCTCGTGCGGGATGTCACCTTAGTTTTGCCACATTTTATGTTTATTATGGATATTGTGTGTCTTTGTGGTCTATTTATGTCCTTTGTAATATTTTTTTGTGTTTGCATAGATGTGTATTCTCATTTTTGTTTACCTGATATGAAAGTGTATTTATTGAAACGAGAGCAGTAACAGGACAGGATAGAGTGCATTGTCCCTCTTCTTTTTTTTCTTTAAATATATCTCGTTAGCAAGAGTGGTCTTGGATTGATTTACTTTACTAGAGGGGATATAGTGAGAGAAAATGAGTGGAGGATTGATGAAATATGATAAATGCCTTGGGTGGTTATGATTTGCTAACCAATTCTTAAACTGGTTGCTAGCGACTACTATAAAATGTTGTAGTTTTGAACCCTGACGTTGGTGTGCTTAGTCATTTTGATTTCCTTCCTGCTAATAGCGGTCTCTATAATTTTCACCATTGAATCACATGGTAGTTTCTGTAGCATCAACTTGATTTTTGGGTACTCGCATGGAAGAGGGAGAATAGTCATTTTTCTCAGGAACAATTAAGCAGTTATATATGATGTAGCTGATGCTTGACTCATGCTTGTGCTTACAAGTGGGTTACTGTTTAACAGGTTGACAACTAATCATTCACCTGCCCAAGTTTCTGTAATTTTTCTGTCTTCAGGTACTTATGGGCAGTTGCATACATATTTGAGTGGTAACAGTTTCCTAGTAATGCATGTGTGTGTGTGGGTGTGGGTGTGGGGGGTGTGTGTGTCTGTGCCTGTGGTGTGTGTTTTTTTTTTGTGTGTCTATGTGTGTGTGTGTGCGTGTGGTGTGTGTGTGCGTATGGGATGTGTGTGTGGGGGGAGGGGTGTGGGTATGTGTGTGTGTGTGTGGGTGTGGGGTGTGTGTGTATGTGGTGTGTGTGTGTGTGCGTGTGGTGTATGTTTTTTTTTGTGTGGTGTGGTGTGTGCGTGTGTGCTTTGTGTGCGTGTGGTGTATGTTTTTTTTTGTGTGTGTGTGCGCGTCTGGGGTTTGTGGGGGGGGGGGGTGGGGTTTGGGTGGTGTTGGGTCTCGGGCGGTGAGGGGTGTGTGGGTATATGTGTGTGTGTGTGTGTGTCACGGTAGAACATGTTTTACTTCCATTTTAAACATAGCAGAAGTGAGGTGTTGCTTTTATCTTCTGCGCCAACGAATGCGATCTGCATTTTGTTACATTTGTCATTGTACTTCAATTTCTAAGTCTTCATTTCTATCTACACAATTCTTTTTTTTGTGTAGGATGTCACCTTAGTTTTGCCACATTTTATGCTTATTACGGGTATTGTGTATTTTTGTGGTCTATTTATGTCCTTTGTAACATTTTTGTCTGCTGGCATAGATGTATATTCTCATTTTTATTTACCTGATATGAAAGAGTATTTACTAAAACGATGAGCAATAACAGGACAGGAGAGAGTGCATTGTACCTCTTCTTTTTTTCTTTCAATATATCTCGTTTGCAAGAGTGGTCTTGGATTGATTTACTTTACTAGAGGGGATATAGTGAGAGAAAATGAGTGGAGGATTGATGAAATCTGATAAATGCCTTGGGTGGTTATGATCTGCTAACCAATTCTTAAATTGGTTGCCAGCGACCACTACAAAATATTGTAGTTTTGAACCCTAATGTTTGTGTGTTTATCCTTTTTTATTTTCTTCTTGCATTTGCTCTTTTTCAGTTTGATGTAATGTATTATTTTAATTGCTTTGTTCTTCTGGTTGTAAGAATTCTGATATTTACTGAGTATGCTATGTGTGATTCCGACATGTGACCGGTCCTGTTAGTTGAAATATTGCTGTAATACTTTGGAATTTTATTGAGATTAAGGTTGTTTTAGTTGTTGGTTGTTATTCGATGCTTTGGGGGAAGCCTGTCTGTGGGCATCAAGAAGAGTTTAACTATTGCTGCTCTTTTGAACCCAGTGCTATTATTGGAATAAAGAAGGTTGCAGTATTTTTCAGTGTGTTTTATATATGTAATTATATTAGAATAATGATTTTGTCATTAATATTATCCAATTTCTGGATCAACTTCTCTTAAAATCATGATCTGGTGTAGTAGGTTTCTGTTGAGATCATGATGTCAACGAATATATTTTTATATGTTCTAATCAGCTATTGCATTTTTTTTTTAATTTTATCGACCACAAATTTGAGAAGTTTTATTGAATGATGCCCCCTTCTTGTTCTGGCTTTTTCATTTCCTTGTCTGTGCGTCTTTTTTTTTTTGTATGTGTGTGTGGTGTGTGTGGGTGTGGGGTGTGTGTGGGGTGTGTGTGTGTGGGGTGGGTGGGGGGGTGTGTGTGTGTGTGTCACGGTAGAACAGTTTTACTTCCATTTTGAACATAGAAGAAGTGAGGTGTTGCTTTTATCTTCTGCGCCAACGAATGTCATCTGTGTCTTGTTACATTTGCCATTCTCCTTCAATTTCTAAGTCTTCAATCTATCTACACAACCCGTTTTCTCGTGCAGGATGTCACCTTAATTTCGTCATATTTTATGCTCATTACGGGTACTGTGTGTCTTTGTGGTCTATTTATATCCTTTGTAATATTTTTGTGTGCTTGCATAGATGTGTATTCTTATTTTTGTTTACCTGATATGAAAAAAAATTTATTGAAACGAAGAGCAATAACAGGACAGGAGAGAGTGCATTGTCCCTCTTTTTTTTTCCTTTCAATATATCTTGTTAGCAAGAGTGGTCTTGGATTGATTTACTTTACTAGAGGGGATATAAAGAGTGAAAATGAGTGGAGGATTGATGAATTCTGATAAATGCTATGATCTGCTAACCAATTCTTGAATTGATTGCCAGCGACCACTACAAAATGTTGTAGTTTTGAACCCTGACGTTGGTGTGTTTAACCATTTTGATTTCCTCCCACGTTTGTGTGCAAATGCAACTCCTAATTCAAATCAAACTTAGTTGCATATTCTATTATTGTAGATAAGCAACATTTGATTTTAAAACTAATAGATAAATTACAACAACTTATAGTGTGATTGGAATAAGAATTCCCCGGAACACCCTATTCGTTTTGAGTAGATTGATTAACAATTTATGGAACTATTATAAACAATTAGAATAAGCAAATAAACATATGAAAGTGTTATTATCATCTAACATTGAATAAATACGACACAGAGAGTTGACAACTGATGTAAATGGCATAGGAAAGTATTAATTACATTAAGATTATGTGAACGTATTAAATAATATGTCACTGCCGTTTCTCTTAAAACAAGAACATATTTAAAAAGTGTTATTTTTACATTGCTTTACACAATCACTTAAAAGAGAATTGAAAGTAAAGAATAAGCAAGGACCCGTCTCCAAAGTTCTAAGGAGTAGCATAAAGGAGAAACCAATGCTACGGAAGAATCTATCCTAACCACTGTCTGTCTAATCATCCTATACAAATTACAATCTGTCCCTATTCCGTTGCCAAATCTATCTACTCCTTACAGTAATCCAATTATCAGATGACTCCAACTGGTTCTCTGATGCATGTTTTGGCAGTAGAAAGTTCTGCTCCATGAAACAGCATTTCACTGAGAAGGGAACCCTGCTCACAAGCTCATCCGGACTGCATGAATCATCATCATATTCTGAATCATAACGTGCAACATCAAGAACACTTGTTGGTGAAAATGCAACTTCCTTTCTTGAGCATTGGGTGTACGTTAGTTTCCCTGTAACAAAAGGGTGGCCAGCTAGTTTTTCGCTTGTCCACCTCTTTTCAGGGTCCCTTTCCAGGCATTTTTGCAGAAAATCCAACCCCTCATCTGAGAAATGTCTTGGAAACTCAGGCAGCTCATGCCCTTTTGCAATCTTGAGCAATGCAGCCATTGGGTTCTTGCTCGTTGCATCGAGTCCCCAAGGTGGCCTGCCAGTGGCCATTTCAATAACCGTGCAGCCTAAGGACCAGATATCTGCAGCAAAGTTCAACGCCTCGTTTCTCAGTACCTCAGGAGCCATCCAAAGAGGAGTCCCTCCGATCCCATTGTAACGTTGTGATGATGTTTTATGACTACTCACCTTGTTATCATTCAGCCTCCTGGCACATCCAAAATCAGCCAGTTTCACGGCTCCTGATGCGCCTAAGAGCACATTTTTGCACTTGACATCGGAGTGGACAATTCCATTTTTGTGTAGATACCTCAAACCTTCCAAGATTTCTCTGGTGTACAAACGGATCAGTTTCTCGTTTAGTGCTCCTCCAAAGTTCTGTGCGACATCTGATAAGCTGCCTCCAGCCATGTACTCCATGAAAAGGTTGTGCTTTATCTCACCGTTTTCCGCGAAAGAGACGTCTTTTCCTATGCATTTGACGATGTATGGAGAATCCAGGTTCTCAAGAATACTGGCCTCATTCTTGAGTGACGTTATCCCTGCATCTGATATTGCAGATTTTATAACGAAAAGTGCTCCGGTGGAGCTATCGATGGCCAGATGAACAGTGCCAAATGATCCTGATCCTATTACTTTGCCCTTCAACCATTCAGTGGGCTGGCGGGACAAGCACCGCCACTTTCCAGCCATATCCTCCTCTTCGTCTTCCGTTTATTCCAAACGATTTGCATATATACAGAATCCTTTGATCAGTTCCAGAATGTGTGGCAAAACCAAACTCGCCACACGAAATTTGCAATCCTTCGAAATGCATTCAGATCTCTGGATTTCTTCAAATCAAACTGATCAATTGAACAATGCAACAAGAACAGCAATCATCAGACAAAAAATAACAGAACCGCCTTAAACTTGAAAAGAAAAGGGAATAGAAACTCTCACCTCTTCAAATAAGATTTAAGAGAGGGAAAATACAGAACACAAATCCAACCATGAAATGACTCTCATTGCAATCATCTGGAAGAAAGCTGTAAGTGGAAAGAGCGGCTTCCATGTCAGTGAAAACCGCCCTCGTCAACAAAGCTTCCTATGTGTACCCGCAGAGGATAAAATCTAGTATTGTTTTTCAAGTGAAATGGAAAGATATAATAGAGAGAAACTATTGAAGGATGAGAAAAAAATGTCTTAAAATGGTGGTTGGTGATCCAAGAATGTTGGAATTCTTGCACTGGGATAGGATGGGAACCATGGAAAATAAATGAGTGGTTAACTGCCAGTACACAAGATGATAATCAGTTAAAAAAGTGTATACAGTTATTATTAACACGTGTTTTAAAGTGATATTCTGTTAATAATAATGTAATATGTAATATTAACTGGCTCTAGCTTATGCTTTCTCAACCAGACGATTTTTGTTACACTGTGATTCTCTGCTAACTTTTAGCTAAAATTCCCAAAACAGAATGACAGACAGTTGTGCTAAGCAATTCAGAAATAAGCATCAAAAGCTGCAAACTTTTTAGTTTAGCATTG
>NC_026152.1:17122174-17151022 GCF_000512975.1 Sesamum indicum
CCCCCTTGCTGTTAAGTTGGATTTCTTTGGTGGGATTTGCCCAAGAAAATAGCTACACAAGCAATGAGGAGAAAAGATATATGAAATTAGTCAGCAACAGTTCTCGATTTACTCATTTTTCTTGTCAGAAGATTGAGCAGGATTTTGTGTATATTTGCCTTATTTATAATTGCTATTCTTGGTAGGTAGATCAATCATATCCTTACCTTATTTGTAATTCTCTCTAGTCCTAACACTATATGATTGGGACTAGCTCTTCAATGAAAATCAATCCTTTCTCTTCTTCCTATTTAACACTTTTGTTTCATTATAAATACATGCAGAGCTTCTACATCTGTTTATTACACAATTGTAAAATAAAGGATGAAAAGAATAAATGAGATTTCAACTCATAATACTGACATTCTGGGATCGAGAAAAGTTTGGCCTTCTGCTTTCATCCCAACATCCTTTTACAAGTGTAATCAAATATGACCTGGAAAAGGCTTCTGGAATCAGCTTCATCTGACAGCTTTAGCAGATGAGCCACTCTTTTAAAACCAGTATGTTGCCTGATCACAGATTCTTCCTTGATCTCTGCCTTCATTTCCTGTCTTGGGATCTTATGTTGTGTAAGTGCCCATTGCATTGCCCAGATTGCTAAAGGACGCATGTACCCAAGAGATCTATAACGCCCTTCAAAGTCCCAACCTTCGGGGGTCTGGAAAGCATATCTGTCAAAGCAGCAGTAATACTCCAGTAAACAAGAGGGACTATTAAGACAAACCAACGTAAGCAGTGCACAAGTTGATATATACATGTTAAATGTTCCAACACTGCACATAAACGAAAAGGGAATGACGACTCAACTCACCCGGAACCTTGCTCAGACCAAGCTACTTCATACACACCAACTGCAGTTTTAAATGCAGTTTCAACCATATTTTCATGAATCATGCCTGCAGCAACAGCATATGTAACTCCACTCCATATTTCTCTTGACTGTAGGGTACACATATCAGGTTCTCCATTTGGCAGCATCCCATTTGCTGCTCCAACCCTCCCATTTTTTACCTTCAAGACGTTGAAATTGTAAATCTTCTCAAGCGCTTTTCGTGCCTTTTCTTCATCAACAATGGGAAAAAGACCGCAAGCTCGAGCATACCTTCAAAATATTTTCAATTCAACATGTGAATGTCAAAAGAAGAAAGATGTTCCTTCTACATTCCGTCATTACATGTTTATAGCAATTAAGCAATATAAAAAAGTATGCGATGGAATTACAAGACATGTGCATAAGTAGCATGAACAATCTATATCTGATGGATAATGAATTTAAACAAAGTCCAAATCACACTGAATACTTTAATTATGTTCCAGTAGATGTCTAGGTATGTGCTATTAGATGTCTAGCCTCCCCTGTGTGTGTTCGAATGTGTACTTAATTTGTCTTATCTGGTAAAGCAAAATAGGCAAAATAAATAAATGAATTCTACTCCTAAAAGTGAATATTTAATCATAAAATCTCGAAACCTACTTCTTTTGCAACATACCAATTTCCAGCCAATTGATCAGCCTGAATGGAAGAGCTTGTTTTACTCCCACTGTTGTCATAGTTAAAATACGAACCATTCCATAACTTTTCATACACTTTCTTTGCTTTTTGAAACCTAAACCAGAAGTAATCCTCAGAACCCTTGTCCCCAACCACATGAGCAAGTGCTGAAGCAGCCTGCAAAGCTGCTACCCATAAGCCGCCGCAGTATGCACTCACACCAGATACAGACCATGTATCATATGTCTGGTCGGGAAACCCTTCATTTTCTATCATTCCATCTCCATCCTTGTCAAATTGTTCCATGTAAGCCATGGCTACATAGACCGATGGCCAAACAGCTTCAGCAAACTCTTTATTGCCAGTGGCAACGACATCTCTGTAAACTTGGAGCACAAACTTTGGATTCAAATCTTTCCACCTATCCGTATTATGAAGGTTATAGAAATTTACTTCAAACCATGGATCTCTCATTCCAATGTCATGAGGAACAGCACCAAGAACCTTTCTCTGGACCCATGTTCCATCCTGTAAAAGTGTCATCTTACTAGGATCATGCATCATCACTGCAGCAGCAAAATCTCTCTGTATGCTGAGTTCAAGTTTGGGGAACAGCATAGCCAATGCAAACGATGCATAAAAATGGACATCATATGTATTACACATATGATATTCAATGCCTTCAAAGTAAAGGAACTGTCCCACATTTTCCTCTCTTTTGTGAAGCAAATTTGTCCCCAATGCAGAAGTCATTGATACAGGGCTATGAATCTCCTGAAGTAAGGAGGTCATCCTTCCAAGTATGTTGATTGCTGTGTCATTTTGCTCAGATGTATCTTCTCCACTTCTAAAATCTGAATTGGATCTATCAATGGAGTACCTTCGTTGCTGAATAGTCCGTAAACTATGTACTGGTGGAGATCCATCTGGAAAGTTAAAATTATTAAAAGAAAAAAAAAAATCAGATCAGCTTAATTATAGCTAGCACCTGTAAAACACAAATCCCATTTGTCAATTACCTGTCCAAATTGTTCCGCCTGAGTTAAGATAGTAAAGCTCGTTGAAGAGAGTTGGAGGGTACCTGCAGTAGACCATCAAAAAAATGCTTAACCCGGCTTCAAAGCTTACAGCCAGCGCACATAATTAAACACTTACCATTCAGGAAGCCTCTTGTCATCAAGAATAGGCCTTTGCCATACATCAATTTCTGACTCCCATTTGTGATGCTCTTCGTTTTGGTAATAAAAGAACAAACAACAAAAAAAAAGGGCATTAGAAATGAAGTTCTTTGACCATGAATACTCTCAAAGAATTTCACATGAATAGATTGCCTTGGAACAAGTAGAAATAAATAATAAATGTCTTTATCGATATAAAATAGAGTATTTGCTGCCTACAGAACAAAATAACTTTTGCGAGATTACCAATAATAGCATCCCGTGCAATATCCGATGCCACGTTACTATGTGTACCATAGAATTTAGTGTAACGCCTGATGAGAAAGTTAACTTACTAAGTCGGCGTGGAACAGGATATATTAATAAGTTACACAAAGTAAACAATCAATTGGTTACTGGCCTGTGATAAGTTCTTCCACCATGAAAGTTTATTTCGGGGCAAGCCCATGCCAATGAAAATGTAACAGTTTGTACTGTTCCTGCTGGAATTGCCAGTGAAGCTGCAACGGCCGCCCCAATAAGTGAACCAGGTTCAGAAGGCATTGACATTTCTTCAGAATTTAGGTGGTCGAATGATCCACGCTAATTAGAATAGAACAGGGTAAGTCTATCAAGAATGATAGTTAACTAAAAACAGCGAAATGGCAGAGAAAATAAACAAGAAAATGTATAAGGTAATTTCTCACATGAATATTCTACAGACTATATTATAGAGTATTCTACAGACTATATTATAGAGCAAGTAGCATCATTCTTTTACATCCAAAATCCCTAAGAGATAATATTTCGGTAGCAGTGATTCCATTCCTAGCAATAAATGAGTTGTAAGTTAAACCTCTATACTTAACTGTTTTTTCAGGAGATGGTTATACAACGTAGACTTCAGTTTTTAAAAAAAATACTGTTCATCAATGCGATAAACTAGTCAATGAAGTAGTAAATAAATGACAATTTCAAATTATTTTTGTAACAAAATGGAATAGAGTTCCCAAATTTGGTAAAACAGTGCAGCTGCATTTCTAAGTTTCTAATAAGTGGTCTATAAATTTATCTTTAGAGTTCTGATAAACTCTTGATAAGCCTGAAATTAGCTCATAGTTTAAAATCTGAACAAAACATACAAGATTGTTTGTCAAATAACTTGCACTAGATTTGTTTTCTTTTACTTTGTAACATGCAAACTGAATTCAGACCAACTACAGAAGATTTGTTGGTCTTGTGAAGCATGATGAACCAATAAATATACAACATAAGTCGCTCAAAAGTAGGAAATTCTGGCTCAAGTCAACTGATAATGTTTAGTACTACCTCTTTAATTTCATTCCACATGTCTCTTGCTGAGATACCATTCGAGTTTCCAGATATCACAAAAGAGGGGCACTCAGATACATGAATTGTGTCGGTCCCTTCTGCTGCAATTGCAAAAGTTACTGAGGGCAGTCCCTTTGCAGTCCTACATCAATTTTTACAAAGAATCAGAGAACCTTGGGGAAACTATATATACATATACCTGGAATCCTTACAATTCTAAATGTTTGGCAACACCAACAAGAGCAGGCACTTACATGTGGTGCAAGAGAACTCCACTGATGTTATCCTCTGTCCTGGAAAAACAAAGCCAGTCAGATCAGGTGGATCCATAAGTCCTAGAAAGTATGCCATGAATAGGTAAATTTTCAAAACTGGAAAAGTTTCTGCTCAAAATGTCATGAAAAAGCTAAGAAAAATTTTCAGAAAAAACATTATTACAACACAAGGAAGTAGGTTATGCATCTTTTACCTAAATTTTGAATTGAAATGGTGGCCAGAGAGTCCTGAATCGCCACCAACAGAATTCTAGGAACAGTAGAACAAGAATATCAGAAATTTCATAAGGGAATGCATGCAGTGCAGTGCGTCAATTTCGGGAAATTAACTCAAAATTACTGGATATAGCATAGTATAGTGACTAAATCGTTAACTATTCAAAACTTGAAGCGAAAACAACCCAAGAAAGGGAACTTACTGCCCAACTAAAAAGCAAGGTGACATCCGCTTCTGTCTTTCCCAAATTAGACAACTGATACAACATAGCAAACTTCTTCATATCAAGGCTAGATAGCCCACTTTATTTATGTCTGTGGTTGTAGGTGTATGTGATGGAAGGGGGAGGAGGAATGAAGTTCAGAAAAGGTTTCATACCGTAAAAGTAAACACTGCCACAGGGAAGCTGCTCTCCTTATAGTTGTGGGGGATAAAGGGTGAAAGTTGTCGACATGCTACTTTTAGAGCTGGATCAGGTTCACCTTCATTGAATCCAAAAGGTGATTCTATGAAATGACAATTCATGAAGTGGGGCTCAAAACTAACAGAATTTAATAGAAGATTACAAGATTACCATCATATACAGTCCAAGACCTTGGGAACAATGCATGGTACGTGGAATTTTGCCCACCCAAATTCCAGTCCCAAGATTCTATTCCAGAAGCTGACTTGTCACTGTTTATCCACATTATTAAAGGCCTTGAATACTGATTCACAAAAAGCAACTTTGCAGAGAGTATTAAATTTTCTTTCTTTCCTTTCTTGTCTCAGTGAAATTTCATTATTTCAGTAATCGGGAGAAGTATTTTCCCAAACAGCAAAACATCTAAAAATAAGATGTAAGATGCTACAGAAACAGAATATGCTATGTGCTTACTGCAAAATGTCTGGGCTCTTTGGGCATAGTACACTAGAAAACTTTTCACCATTAGGCCGTGAAACAAATATCTGAAAAAGCAGAAACATGCTAGGGTAAATCATCAGTGACAAACAAACATAGGACACAGTAGCAATAAAAAAAACTACCTTTTGACATATACTTAAGTACTCACAATTTAGGTTCACTAGTTCTCTCAGGTTAGATTATTATGCACAATACTAAAAGAAGATGCTGTCAGATACTGTGGACTAGCAGTTTGCTTTTATAGAAGTGAACCATGTAGCCTTGGCATGAACTTTTTCATTATGCAATGAATTACCAATATATCTTTGTTTAACATAATCTTCTTTTATATTTTCAATATTATTATTCAGTAAGTACTTAATTATATTTTTTTCCTTCACACCAGTAGGTGCGCCTTCTCAACTATTACTTGATTACTTCAACTCTGGATTATGGCTAGCACACAACCTCCTGATAGTGAAGAAGACATCGGTTGTCAATCTCTTCTTGTGTTCTCATTTTGAGATTACACATGACATTGACATTCATTCTCACAAGATTCTTATGTGAAATGGATACCAAATTATGTCTAGTCGCCCTCATGGGAACTTGCCCAATTTACGCCTCTATAAAATCATCTGTTAAGAGGACTTATCAGCATAACTTTCACACCGCATAAAATAATTGCAGACAGATGGAACTCCAACAATGTATATCCCACTACTCAATGGAGTAGCTACTGCTTTCTGCCTATTCGAGCGTTGGACAAATTGAGGCATGGGGTAAATATCAGTTGCATGTGTTGTTAGTGTAAGAATTAATATCAAGAACCTCAAGAGAGAGTTTATTTCCTGTGATCCTCAATAAAAATGCAAGGAAAGAAATGTATTTCAGGTTTTGAGATTGGTAATTGTAGCTAATTTCTGTGTTTCATGGACTGAAAAAGACAATGTTATGAGGACTTTGCACAGAGGAAATGTGAAGTGTAATAACAGAATCCATCAAGAACATGAGGAATTGCAGAAATATCAGTCAATCAAAGAATAGATAATGTATGAGGTAAGACATGTAATGGTCCTCAATAGCTTTTATTTTACATCCACATACAAACCTTCAGAATCAGATAAAAATTAAACTTACAGAAAATTGGTTTGCCAAGACTGGCTTATCTTCACAGACCCTAGGAAATAGTTGCCAACGCATAAATTCACCTCTGCAGCTTCTTCCAATGCTTCCAGCACTGAAGATCATGTTAGCTCACAGATAACTAGAGTTATGTGGTTAACCAGGTATACATTTTAGAAATCATGTGATTAACCTGTATTTTTCCCTTTTTCCAGAGTAATGCAGCCTACTTTTAATATGCAGTAACGCAGATGATTACAATGATCCTTCTGTTAATAACAAATGTTGTCACAGAAGAGAAAAGCAGCACCATGAGATGTGGACTCAGATTGTTTGTTCTACAATTTACATAAATAGTTCGAAGTATGAAAATAGTTTGGAGGAATCTTAAGGATCTAGGACTATCCCCAACCCACACCCAACTGCAAATTCCTTTAACCCAGTTTAACGCATGGCAGATGGATGCTTTAGAATTCTAATTTAAAAGAACAGAGACAGAAGACTGTCTGAGATAGAGAAAAGCAGGCACATAGTCTTCAATATGCCTAAAGCAGACTTGCCATACAACATTGTTACCCTATCTGCTTAGTAATATAACAGAGAATTATTTTTTCATATGACTTCAGGATACATGTATAATCGGCATGTAAGTAACTAACATTTTCTTAACAGTTGCACTCATTGAGTGGGTCCTTCAGTAATGTGCTACATGTTGAATAAAAAGAAAAGAGCAAGTGGCAATAGATATACCCGATACCGCCTACAGGAACCCCATGGCAAGATGATGTATGGCGCTTTGTAAAAGGATCAAGAAATACCTCCTGCAACAGTAAACATCACAGTTTTTACAACTGGTATTAGTCAAGTCAACTTTCAGTTAAGTAATGAGGGAAACTTACACCGTGGTCGGACTTTTCCTGTCGAAGGTGCCGCCACAGCCTATAACCTATAGGGGCCTACATAAACCAAAAGGAGATATTACCGGAAACAGACACAGATGACCACAAATCATATATAAGAGAGAGATTTGACTCTGAGGTCTTAGCCAGCAAAGGTTGTAATCTGTGGCATATACACCCACAATTATCATACATCCTTGCAAGGTTGTAGAAAATGAAAATCAAAGCTTTATTCCATCTCTTTTCCTTTTTGCCTCAAAAGACTAACCTCATATGGAAAAAGTGTTTGCAGGAACAATTAATTATGAAACAAATCTAAAAGAGTACCATGCCGATTATCTCTTTTAAAGATAGACTGAATTCAGAAAGGGAATTCTCCTCAGTACTCAGTTTTCTTTTCCAAGTCAGGGATGGAGGTGTCCCCGGATCAACTTTGACCTGTAAAAGATCAGAAGGAATGGACAATAAAATTGGATGGTAGAAAACAATCAATTCAAAGAGGCACATAACAGGTTATGACAACCACCATGAAATCTGAGCTGCCAAAACCTCAAAGAAGTGGTGAGGCAGCAAATGCAAGCACATTCAGACATAAAAGAGTGACTCATGGTGGCCTTGACAGATCTTCTAGATAATGGTGTGCAATGATCAAGTTCTTGTAGAAAAATATTTTGAGTTCTAAGTAGGATAGTGGTCTCTAATACTGACATCAAACTAAGAGGTGTTCTGATTAATGAAATAGTAAAATTCAAATATGGATCCTGGTTGAGTGGATGAAAAGTGAAAAAAGCAAGCTCATAAGATTCCAAATAGTGAAATACTGATTGTGCATACCATCCGGAATGGAATAAATAAATAGTTGATGAACTCAACTGATTAACATACTTAAGAGAGTGAATGCTGCTGTTATTTCTTAAATCCCAGAACGATATTACTACAAAGAAATTTATTTATAAATTTTGCTAGAAAGCAAGGTAGAAAATTGTCGTGGCACACATAGAGGGAGGACACAAACTCATAATAGCCCATACTTTCAGAAGGTGGAAATCAATAAATGCAGCTATGGCTTACCTTTTCATCATGATCATGCAAAGCAGATTCCCCTTCTCCTCCATAAAAACCATTCTCAGACATATTTCCTGCATGTAACGCATGAGCAAACCATCGTCGTTCAGATGAACCACTAATCATGATAAAGTACCATAATATATACAATTACACATGTATTATTTTTTAACTTCTGATAAATCTTAAGCCTTTAGTTAAACCCACAAGCCACAACAGCTTCATATTATCCTCTATCTCATTTTCAAACTCATCACAAGGCTGAATCAACATCAACTGACACATACGTCCAATTTGAAAATGACTCTAACTAAAATAATTAGCTCAGTTTCAAAGCAAATTTGAACATATGACAGCCTCCAAGCTACACACTACCAGCAGCATTTGATCACAAAATGAAATACCAGTAAAAGGGAAAAAAAGAACGGAAGTAAAATACGTTCTCTCACCCGGCTTCATTGAGCAAGCCAAATTCATAACATACTACTCACAGGCAAGAACACTAGCATCTCACCAACTTCACAGCCAAAAAGGAGGGCCCATGAAAGCAAAACGAACCAACAAAGCAAGACATAAAAACAGCAAAAACAAATCAAATCAAGATCCATTATAGAATCAGACCAGCGATATCTGATGACAGCCCACGCGATGAGTAGGCAGTGTAAGAAAAAGCGCGCAGCTAATCAAGATTCTTGATGATCAATGAGATGAATAGAAACAGGATGAGCAGAAAAACTGATATAACTGCTGAAGAACTAACCGGAGGACGTGCAGTTGCAGATGCTATTTCGCAGGGAATGGAATCTCAAGATTGGTGAGAGGAGAACTGATGATTGGAAAATGAGTTGTTTCTTTTTATTGGAGTTCAAAGGATGAGGAATCAATTGTAAAGTCAACTTTTTTGCTTTGTATGGAAAAGGAGGTAAAAGGTTAACGCCAAATATTTGCACTCTAGTCCTCAACTTTTCAACTTTTTTATCTATCTTTACCTCTGTAATTTTAGTGTCCGACTCCGCAATCTAGTTCAAATTGTGTTTCTCTAAAATTTAGTATAATTACACATAGATTTTATATATTTAAAAAATTATATTTAGTACTCTCAACATTTATTTCTATCTAACAGATAAATCCCTCCCTTAGTCAAAATTTATTAAATTTATTGATTTTAGCAAAATAAAATTAAATATAAATTGATATTTATCTTCGATTAATTTATTACTAATCGAACAATTTTTTCTGTCCAAATTATCCTTATAAGTGCTAAAATATATCTCGACACACACATTAGTATGCGAAGATATGTAACAGTAATTTGGTCGGAAAAAAATTTTGTTTAACCTACAATAAATGACTAATAAGTCAATAAGAATAAATATAAATTCACTCAATTATTTTGCTAATATTAACAAATTCAATAAATTTTAACTAATTGATCCATTTATTAGATAAAAATAAACGTTAAGGGTACTAAATATAATTTTTGAAACTTAAAAAAAATTACATACAATCATATAACATCTCATGAAAAGACAATGTATTATCCCTTTATAATAGTTTTCTTTTACTAGCTAGAAAACAATTTAGAAAAAACACACACGCAAGTAGAGAAATACTACCCATTTATTATTTACTCACTCTCCATCGCTCATTCAATAATGAAGAGAACATCCAACCATTAAATCCAACATTGACACACCAACGACTTAGGATCGGATTTCTGCCCAAGATATTTAATAAAGTTAAACGTAGGCTATGATCTATATGTGGATCCTATCAAAATTAGATATTAATTTTCTCCGATAGTAAATCAGTCATGGAAATTATAATGGACACGCATAGTGCATCTATAATTCTTGCTAAATGGATATCGCAGACACAATTCTTCATAACAAGTATGGGTACCATTTTTATTTTGTTATTTTGTCTAAATTAATGTGGTAAAAAGTTACTTTCATAGTAATTAAAAAAGGAGGGGGGGGGGAGGGGATTTATAATTCTGACCTACTAAATAACGAAAATCTGCAAATCCATTGAAAAAGTGGGGGTGATAACTGGTTCAAAGAAAGTAAATAACAATCATAAATAGGACACTATGAGTCATCGTATATGGACAAAGGCTTTAAGTATGCATCATATCATTGTCGAAATTCCCAATACGACCAATGCGCGTCAGGGTCGACCCCCCAAGACAATTGCCGACCTCTTAACATTTTTTAGGATACAAGATTAGACCAAAGATGAGAAAATGTATTAAATAAAAACTAATCATCCTTCCAGACGACTCACATTATAATATCGTCTTGTGGATCGGGGGCATCCAAGGCCGGACTTGATGTTCAGTGGTGTCCTGATGAACACCAGCCATGAGTCACGGCACATCTAATATGCCACCACAAGTATAATCGGAGATAATTATTACACTGAGGTTGATTTTAAAATTTTGATTTGGTCCAATTTGATGAGATTTGTCGTGGTCCAATACTTTATAACAAGTCATTGATGTTTGGTTGTGAGTGTGCAGAACAGAGGAGAAACTTATGTGTAGCTTTCCTCAAAGAAGTGCTGCCTAACGATAGCTTTGACCCTCCACCAAAACAAGGAGATCAGCCAGAAAATCTCAGCCCAATTTTTAGGTACCAAGTGTAGTTGAGATGCAATAAAAATGCATTTGGAACAAAGTACAACAATAATACCCACTTACCAACATGAAAAAAGACCATCTCAAAACTCTACCACTTTAACAAACTACAACTATTGATGCCACCCAATCTCAATCCAGAAACCTATAATAGAGGAAACATTATATAGGAGGAGGCCATTTGCCCCATACAATTCTGCTAATCACGACTTACTGGTAATCCGACTCCTAAGCATCTTGCTGAACCACACATGGAACGCAACTCATCTATAATCACAAGATTATCAACTTACAGTATCTAAAATATGCACCACAAGTAAATAACCACCCAAAATCTTGCCTTAGACAACCGAAAATGGAACGCTTACAAATTAAGCACCCCTCACTAATAGCAATTTATTGATTTCTAGTGACAAATACTCAATTGTGTTGTGTAACAATAATCAGAGTCATCAAAGGCAACAAAATTCCCCACTACTTGCGTGGGTCAATAAGACAAAAAAAAAAAAGTAGGACAGAAATATGATTCTCTTATTCATTGGGGTACCACTGAACTATTTTCACTAGGAAAAGAAATTCCCAAATGGGGGCAATAACAAATGTATCTTGCAGCTGTCAGAAAATGCTTATATCGTCTCTTCTCTTTATGCAGTAGCCTCCTTCAGATATGCAATTAGATCTGCACGCTCTTGAGGTTTCTTCAGCCCAGGGAAGACCATCTTGGTTCCAGGTATGTACTGCACCGCCACATCATACCCATCAGAAGAATCACAGCAATTCTTTCCATTCCAATAATTAGATTATCAAATCATATAGAAACAGGCACTCCAGTAAGTAAATTCGAAGAGGCATATAACGGAATCAAACACCAAACAAAACTATTTACGTGAGTCCATATATATATATGGCAAAATCGCAGTATTAGTTTCAGTAGATAGGGGTTTAGCACTTTTTGGAAAATACAAAGGGGTATAATGGAACTTGGCCATTTAATGGTAAGGTCGATAGCCTTTGACAAACGGCACGTGACCCAACCACACCGTTTCCTTTAACACTTAATGGCAGAGGACAAACGTGTCAAAATTTGAGAATTTCGGGACTATAAGTGTCGATTCGTAAAGATTGGGACTAGTGAGAATGACCATATCTAGTGGGACCAAAGATGCGACTTTGCCTATACATATGTAAGCAATGCCCGCAAGGCAAGAAAAACCAGTTTCAAGCTAACATAGAGCTGACTCCGCACACAGTTTAACGCTTAACAGTTTATCTGATAAGTAACCAATCAAAAAACCACCACAAGGATAGAGGAGACGCAACAGACAATCCTACTTTAGGAAAGCCATGACTCTGTGCACTTGAGATTAATTAACTTGTGATACTAACATGGATCAAGCTTAGAATAATAAAATATAATCATTTTCAAATACAAGAAAAACTACTGCCCGAACTTTGAAAACTCAAGTCCGTAAAAGGATAATATCCATAATAATATAAATAAGTTATAGAAAATATTTTAAAAACATGCTAATAAGGTCTGCATCCATGTCCATAGTGGTGTTTCCATTGTGAATAAGATAAAAGACTAGAGAAAATTCACAAAATAAATGACCTCTAGTTAATAATCAATGCTCAGGCACAAGTTCACCTACCTTCTTCGGATTAAGCAAGTAATCATAAAGTGTATTCTCTCCCCAGATCACAGCCATGTTCTTGTTGGCAGCTGAATAGGAATAACCAGGGGTAGTACCAGATTGTCTCCCGAAAAGGCCATTCAAGTTGGGACCTGAAAAATCGGAAGAAGTCAAAATACATCCTCAAAGCATAAAACAGAACAGATGGAAGATAGAAGAAAACAAAAACGGGAAAGGATAAAGTGATGAGCTAAATTTCCTTTCTACAAATCACAAGCCCAAAAGTAATAAAAGCATACACAGACATAGATCATACCGATGGCAGCAAGCAGCATGGGAATTAATTGAACAACTGTTTCCAATGACCAGTTAGATTTCAATTAAGGAAATATTGGATAGAAAGTTAGTTGGACACTGGGCTCAACAAGTCCATATATCCTCATCGACTGCTAGATAGCGGGAGATTTCAAAACCGAATGAGCTGAATACAAAAACTGAATCCTAACCAACAGAAAAAATGCCAATGAAACTAATTATGAGTTTCCCAAGCAATTAGATAATATGAATCAGAAAAAAGGACATCAATGAATAGGACCAGGCACAAATTCTTTTTCCTTAGCAAGTTACGACGATTTTAAATATTAAACTATAAGATCAGAGACATAGCAAATACGATATACCAACAATCCTTGCTAAACTAAAATGAGGAGCCTGAATCACAGGAAGTGAAAGCCCCCCGCCATCACCAACTGCTACCGAATCGAAATCGAAAAAAACATAAAGAGAAACAGGAGATCGGTGCCAATAACTTATCATGTAAATAAAACGAATATCATCATCATCATCAGATCGGGCACATGTACATCAACGAGCAAATAAAAACAAAAACAACCAAGCAACTCAACCACAGAATTAATAAGTGTCTGTGTGTGTGTGTGTTCATTTGTTTCCATGTTTTAGAGTTGAGAAAAACCTTGCTTGTGGCCGGCGCCTTTATCGACGGTGTGGCACTGTGCACACTTGGTCTTGAAGATCTTCTCACCGGATTTAACATCGCCGGGCGGGGCTTCACTGAATGACGCCATGAATTTGATCTTTCTACAATGACGAGAATTTGGGGAGTAGGGGTCGGGGTAGGGTTTTGAAGGAATCTGGGCGTATGAAATGAGGGAAGGTAAGAAAGGCGAGAAAGAAAGAAGTTTCTAGTGGTTTGTGAAAGAGGGGTTTGTGTTCATGCACGTGGACGCCCCACCAGTCAAAGGTTTGAACCGTCTCTTCAACATGTCCAATTACGAATGTGCCCCTATGACTGGTCAATGGACTCCCCTGCCTTCTCGCTTCAGAATAGGGCCCCCCTTGGTAATTTGAACATTCCAGAAAGAACCCTTTCTCTCTCTCCCTCTGTCTGAACTCTTTTCCCCCAACAGAACACAAACTATATATATGTGGCTGTGATTACTTGAAATTTTGTAATTAAATTAATATAAAATTATTTTTAATTAAAAATACAATAAGATAATCAATGTGATATATAAATTGTATTAAGTCGAAACAAAAGAATAATATTACAATAATATGATTTATCTGTTATTAAAGTAGTAAAATATATTTGAGATATAATTGAAATAAATATTCCACAAGTAATGGAAAATTATTTGACAAAATAAGATGAGAGGAAAATATTTCACAAGCAAGCACATTGTGTGTATTTTTACTCAAAGAATGTGTACACATGACTCATAAGCGCATGCGAGGTGTGTTGTTTTATGGAATTTTATATATTTTTAAGTTGGTATTTTCTCAAACAACGTAAAAATATTTATAATTATACTAAATTTTAAAAAAATTAATTATAATTTACCTTTTAAAATATTTAAAATTAAAAGATGTTTGAATTGAGATTGATCCGAATTGAACTAAAGTGTATATTCAATTTTTAGTTTTCTACTTTTAAGAGTCTACCATCTCACTTTGAAAAATTGAATACACCAAATATATTTTCCAAAGTTGATAACAAATATTAATAATTCTGAACCAAAATAGATTTTCAAAGAAAACAAGTGTTTGAAAACTACTAATAAAGTAAACTAACATCATTGGTAATTCCAACTCACAACATGTTAATTGAAATACCTCTGCTTTTGAATGTGCAGATTGGTTTTTAAAGAATTAGGAGGAAACAAGAATACATGAGCAAATCCATAAATGGTTATGCAGCATATTACAAGTCTACTGTTGAGATATGTAATGAAACCCACAAATGGTTTTTGTGCCTTAATTGCAATACAAAAAATTAGCCAAAGCACAAGCTGCGTAACTAGGTTAGCAATTCCTGGAGTTGACAGAAACATATGACCAAGACCTTCAACGCAGCTGTACAAGGATTATACTGTGCATCGTTTTTAATTGATCTTGTCTCTACATAACATCCAGCAGCAGTTTCCTGCACAAGTTTTGGAGAAAATCAGAGGACAGAGCCGTGTTAGCTGAGCTGATCATTCGAGCACATAAGGTTTCTGTTTCTACTAATTGGGAGCATAATTTCTGAGGATGGAAAGATAATGTGCATTACTCTTACTGTCTCTGGCAATAGAGCTTTCATGTTTCTTCATGAAATCCAGAGTATGCTGCACCTGGACATTTTGCCTGACAAATAAATATCAGAAAATAGAAGTTGAAACTATGTTCAAGTAATCATGCAATTTATTAAGTAGTGTAAAGTCAGAAATCCTTAGAATACTGGAAGGATTTAGATTTTATACATGAAATATGAGAGAGTACACGACAGAATGAAACGGTTTCAGAGATGAAGATGTTTTTTATGCACTTCTCTCTCTTGTGTAGACAAAGGTGAGATTTCTTTCACTTCTTGTCACCGGAGACACTAGAGTAATGAAACCATTTGGGCAAGTAAGCTGCATGTGTGTTGAATGGCGATGTCAGTATTTCTTATTCTAGTTTGAGAAGTACTTGGGCTAATGGGACTTCTAAGCCAGATCAAAGTCACATGTTAAGTTATAGTGTGTTGAGACTAAGACTTAGCTATTTAACTTTCATTTGTCAAACTATGCTGAAGAACTATCCAATAAATTTTCATTCACAAGTTTCATTTGTTAAAAATGACGTTAATAGTTAAAGAAACTTCCATCCACAGCATGCATTCATCATTTCAAGTCCATGACACGATAAATGAAGTTTGTGATTTGTACATGTGAATTGGCCTATAATTCTAGCCAAAGCTGGCTCGCCTCATGACTAAATGAAGGGAGATTTCAATTTAGAAGACTGGCATCAACTTGATTTAGTTTCAATTTCCTGAACATACCCTTAAAATCTTTAGGAAGTAGGCTACGAAAAAGCGAAACTAAACCAAAGCTAACTTAGGAATCTACATTACATGGAAAAACTACCACCGAAAATTTGCACGGACCTGATAATTGAATTTGAACTTGAGAATTTCAGATCTCACTCTCAGAACGTACCATCCTGTTTCAATGGGCAAAGGTAAAGATCATGATAATCAAGGCATTTGCTAAAGCTGGTAAACAAAGCATTTTATTGTTAAACAGAAAATAATGAAAAGGAAATTAGTTTGAATCACATCTACATCAACTTCGTTTTTCAGACTTCTTCCGAAAGCTCCTTTCTATGCAGCTTCTGTGACCACAGTGGTGGACAAGCTAATTTCACGAAAACAAGTTAGGGCAATCTAGTGCACGTCTCTAAGTAGAAGATTATTGCTAACAAACTGGAGAATATTTCACTTTCAGACTCATGCATTAGAGCAACCCAAATGCACCTCTTGAAGTAAAAGATCAGCAAAATCATCTTGGTACCCGCAGTCCATGTTTTTCATAGCCCATGAACTTGCCACAACCAGGCAACACCTCATGTGTTCAGTATCCTTTTCTGAACAATTTTGAAAAGGATGCTTGAGGCAGAAGGATGAAAATGCCAGATGCATGACTTGATGTTAAAAAATCAATTGTTTTCTTCAATGTGGAGACATTGAGATTTCAGGTCTTTTCAGACTAAAAGAACAAAATACGAAGAACAATATTTAAGTTTCTTTTACTCTCATTATTGTGCAGGAGCTTGCTATAAGAAAAGTAACCTGAGCTCCAATGTGGAAAAATATATGAGCAATTTAGGAATAATATTGCTACATATTTAATAAGGCTTTGCAGTCCACGGTATATAAGAGACCAACAAGCAGTGACTAGAAAAATCTACTGAAGATAGTGAAAATATTTTGTTATTCTGTATATTTAATTCAACACAGAGACAATAAATCAAACGAGGAAAGAAATTGCAACTGTTGATGTTCTGTCAACACAGGGATCCTCACACAATAAAGAGAAAAACAGGCAGATACAAAATTCACTGTATTGATATATTGCTAAATCAACCAGAAATTACGAGAGTCAGTGCTCTATTTTATGTTCTTCCTCACCTGCATTTGTGGTTCTCACAGCATGGATTCGAGCTCGCATTTGCATCTGCAGGTGAGGTCCCGACAAAGAATTAGTGGATGCTTCCATCAATTTCAAGTGCACTGCATCCCGGGAACTTCTTGGATCCTAGGGTAGTCATTTTCCTTCTCACTTTTGTTACATCTTCCCATCTGCTGGCAGCAGCATAAATGCTAGCCAGAAGTGTGTGACTGCTGGATTCACTGGATTCAATATCCAGTAGCTGCTTAGCAATGCGTTCTCCCATATCAACATTTTCAAAATTCCTACAAGCACTGAGCAAAGCACCATAAAGTGGGATGACAATCTTGTTATCTTTATTAGGTACCTTCTTTATCAAGTCCTCAGCTTCCTCTAGGAGTCCTGCACGACCTAGAAGGTCTATCAGGCATCCATAGTGCTCCAACTTTGGCTCAATCCGGTAAACCCTAGTCATAGAATCAAAATGCTTACGGCCTTCCTCAACTAGCCCTGCATGACTGCAAGCACTCAAAACACCAACAAAGGTGATATCATCAGGTCTAATCCCATCTCGTATCATTTCCGAGAACAACTGTAAAGCCCTCGAACTTTTTCCATTCATAGCAAGAGCACATATTATAGAAGTCCATAAGGCTGTATCTTTATGGTTCAATTGATAAAAGATCTGCAAGGACTTCTCTAAGCAACCACATTTTGCATACATCTCTATAAGAGCAGTACCAACCACAGCATCAATAGTCATTCCATTGTCCTCCAAGTAAGCATGAATCCACTCACCTTGTTTCAGGGCGCCTAATTGAGCACACCCAGTGAGTAAAGCAACTAATGTATACTTGTCCGGCTTAATTCCATCCACTTGCATGTACCTAAATAAGGTCATAGCCTCATCTACCTTGTTAAACTGTACGTACCCATTAATCATGGTCGTCCATAGAACAAGATCTCTAACAGGACTTCTCTCAAACAATGCCCTAGCCTCATCCAAATGACCATAATTCACATATGCCGACACCATACTTGTCCAACAAATGACATTCTTTTCTAGCATAGCATCGAATATCCCCCTAGCAATATCCAGGCATCCACACTTGGCATACATATCCAACAGTGCATTTCCAATTATCATCGTAAAACCAAGCTGTGTACTTACATACTCATGAATTTTACGACCAAGATTCAAACTCTTTAATGCCGTACATGCTGATAAAGTGGTTACAACCGTAGCCTCATCAGGTTGCAAACTCGACTCTTGTGTCATCCTTCTATAAACACCAACCGCATCTTCAAACCTGTTACATTTCACAAGCCCAGAGATCAAAACATTCCATGAAATCAAGTCTCTCAAGGGCATTTCATCAAACACTTTACCCAAGCTCTCCACACAACCTAACTCCCCATACATATCCAGGACCGAATTACAAACATAACAATCATACAAAGCCCCACTTTTTAACGCAAACCCGTGAATCTTTTCCCCCTCAGGAACCAGCCTCAACCCTCCAACGGCCTTAAACACGAAGGGGTACGTGTAATTATCGGGCCACAATCCCCGCACACGCAGTTCATCAAACAAGAAAAGGGCTTTCCTCCAACTGCCAGATTTCGCATGTGCCTTGATCATCACATTGTAAATAAACAAAGTCGGGCGTTCAACTCGAGCAAATATCTTTTCAGCGTAAGCCAAGTCCTCGGTAGTGGCGAAGGCCATGACCTTGTGCTGGACGTCGATGTTTTGGTGGTGGCCATGGGTGAAGAGCTGGGCTTGGATTTGCTTGAAATGGGGAATCCATTTGCAGCTCTTTAGGAGGTCTATGCATGTTTTCTTGGTGAGCAGTAGTGGCGCCTCTACAGAGGTTCTGCAGCAAAATCTTGGAACAAAATGGCGGGGAAATGATAGCAACGGGGAGTGTTTGCTCACTCGCATAATGCATTTCAGCGGTTCGGTCTGACCCCGGTTCTACATCCCTGGCCTTTTATTCTCTTCTGCTATATATGTTATTATAATAATGTATACACATTCGGGCCCAAGTGAAAATTATAGACAATTACACCCGTTTTTTCTGAAACTTCATGTAATTACACAAAAACACTCAGTAGTTTGGAATTTATATTTAATGTTTTTTATGCTAATTTTCATCTAATATATTCTTTCATTGTTTAAATTCATCAATTTTTTTTATATCAAAAAATTAAATAAATAAAAATCTATATGTACTTTAAATTAACTTATTACTAATTTATTACAAGTCAACATATTTTTTATGACAAAGCTACTGGTATAAGGATTTAAATACTCATCCTCACATGTAATACCATATGGTATAATAGTAATTTAATTAGAAAAAATATTTATTTCACAATAAATTAGTAATAGACCAACTGGGACTATATATGAATTTCTATTTTTTGCTATTATTAACGAATTCTATAAATTTGGAGTAATGAACAAATTTAATTATAAACAAAAACGAACGTTGTGGATACTATATGCAATTTTTCAAAAACAAAAAAATCTATGTAAAACTATGCTAAAATTTCGAAAAGACCAGTATAATTATTTCATAATACATCCTAATGGAAGGAGCACGTCCCATGCATTTACAGAATTTAAAATTTTTAATAATTAAATAAATCTTTAAATATGTATCTACCAAGCTATTTACAGAACAAAGTAATTAAAGAGGCGAATATTTTAAATTAAATAATATATATTGACAACTAAGATTAATTATTTTAAAATTACACACCTTATCTTAAAAAAATAAAATGTGCTCCAATAATAACAATTAGGGTGATTAAATATATAAAAACTTTCAATAGTCCCCATGTGAAGATACTTATGGAGTTTTGCTCCATGCTTAAATTGAGTGCGATATTGAAGAACTCATTAGAAAATGATTTATCATTCTGGAGAAACACAGGTCTCCAGATTATGAGTTATTTACTTAGTCAATTTGAAGGAACAACTTAAATCAACTAAACCCAATTCAAATCAATAACTTATTATTTCAATATTGACACTTCACTTTACAATCACACCATAAGATCACAGACATGCACATATGACAACAAACACCATGCCATGACATGACATACACGTCAATTGAAAAAATTTGCTTCATAACACCATCAAAAGAATATACAACATTCTCAAATGTCAGATTTGGCAGTAATAAGATCATCATACCATTCAAGTAATTAGCATGAAATCTTACCCCATGTCCATGTCCGCCCTTGCTAGGGACCAACATTTACTAGTGCAGTGAAGAAAACCTAATACCATAAAAAGATCACAAACACTAATAGCAATGGCAAGAAAGCAGACACCCAATTTATTAAGCATAGCAGCAGAGAACAAATTTTCGTAAGGAGCAGCATTTGGATCATCAGTAAAGCTGTAAAATTGACATAACAACAGAATTTTAAAAGATACAGATCAAGAGTGCCACCAAAAAAATCAGGTGGATAACAAGCAAACAACTATCTCAAAACCAAAACCAAAACCAAAATTAGCAAATCATTATTAAAAAGCTAAAAATCCTTTACAAACAGTTTTGAGTTCACCACAAAAATGCTTGACACCGCATCCTCTCAGCAGCATTAGGATCCCTGACCTTGTGCAGAAGGGATCATAGGCCAGCCGAGAAGTCTAGGTGACCCAGGTGGAGTTGAATGCTGACTAGGATTGAAGAGGCTCAGTTCCACAAATGCTGCTCCAGAGGCTTCATCCTTTTCCATTGTCCGGAAAGAAATCGATCCACGTTTTCCTGAAGATGTTGAGTTTCTCCCAGGACTACTTACCATACTTCCTCCAGGAGGACTCTGATTAGCAATTAATGAAATGGTGTCGTTGCATTCGTTACCGGCCCCTCTCCTAGCCTCAATATCTCCTTGCAGACTCCTCAAAGATAAAGAATCTGCAACGGGAAGGTATACAAGCAAGCAGATACCCACCCCGGCACAACATAAAAGGGAAAGAAAAGCCAAGAATGCTATGGCGTCAAACACAAGTCTTTCTGGATCACTTAGGACGGACAAACCAAGCAGAACAACTCTTAATGGGAAAAAACTAGAAATAGAAACAATTAATGTGTACACTCTCTTTTGCAGACCCTTATTGATGACCGAATGAAGAATTCGTCTACCAAGCCAGAACAAGTAGGCAGTTAGCACGGTAGCAAAAAGACCAAGAAAGAGGGTACTCAATAGAGGGTAAGTGCAGAGGGCAATACCACCATTGGACTTGGGCGAAGAAGCTGCTTTGATGAAATAAGAAGGTAGTTTGGGATTGTGCTCCTTCTTATACTCTGGTCCAACTAAAATAACTACAAGCTGAAGAATGAACATCGGAAAGCAATAAAGAAGAACAAAACCGGCTGTTTTCATGTTCCACTTCCGACCTAATGTTCCAGACCTCTGTAGAGATGCACGGAGAAGAAAAATGAGAGTAAGAAAAAGGCATGGCTCTGCAAAACCCAGGTTCGAAACAATGTAGCATTTGCAAACATTTTGCTGCCATTGCAAAGTCAGGGCATCCAAGACTCTCCCTTTGCGTCTCAACAGATTCAAACGAATAATTTCACCAAAACCCCACCAGACTGCAAAAAAGATGTATGTAATTCTGATAATCCAAGGACCACTGAAGTAATTAAGCTGAATCAGACCTTGCCCACGAATCCAACTGCGGAAGTAAAATGAATATACAATGCAAAATAAACCCAGAAGGACCAGTACAACAACAAGAAAAATCGTCACCACACCAAGTGCATCAGCAACAAATCTCGTCAGGGGCATTACCCAAAGCACAGATTCCACGCATGCTCTCCGCCAGCATGGACACAAAAAAATTCTCTATTGACTGCAGAATACCGCAGAAACTGCAAGCAGGCTGATGCTACTTGAAAGCAATTATTGAAGATTACTATCAGCTCCACAAATATCATATACGGCTGCTTCCGATTAGATGCTCCTTTGAACGAATAACAGGAAATGGCAACAAAAGTTGCTTAATAACTTCCAACCTCAAATAGTTCCTCTTTACCAACACAGGTGAACACTAGAACTTATTAGAAGTAACCTTTCAGGATTGAGCATCCAACCTAACAACCTACAAAATTAACAAGGTATACAAAATCATTCATTGATCCAGATTGATGAAATGGATTGGCTAATCAACTTCAAGAAGAATAAGTCAACGTAGGAAAAGATGTAACCATTCACCAACAGTTAAAAGTTAGTATTACACTTATATAGGATGCTACATACATATATGTGTTCTGATCATAAACCTCTGTGCTTGCCAGAGAAACAGCCAAATGTGCCCTCGCTAAAATAGTAGTCAAATTTAAAGTAGCTCGTTCATGAAAGGAACAATTTGTTTAATGAAGAACTTGTAGATATAGAGTAACAGAGAAAGAATCTCCTTCAATAGAAGTCAACAAAAATGACAAATAGACAATATTTCTTTCACTAAACCATATGCAAAGAAAATCTGAAAAATAAGGAAAAGCAAAGAAGATCATGACGATCAGTTATGGTCAATACAGAAAATCGCTAAATGAGCCAGTAGATTGAGCTGGTGAGATCTCGAAGAATCAAACTAAAAGCAAGCTGAACATGCCAACACGTAGGACGCAAATAATATCTGAAAGCATTAAACAATCAAATTCATTACAAGTGACATCACCGATAATCTTTAATAAGATTCTATTCAGCAGGTCCACATATACTCCACGTGGCAGAGTTACATTGTAGCACAGTAACAACTCTTATTAACTTTTCGATACAGTTACCATTTTTAATTTTGAAATCCTCCGATGTGTCCGCCAAACCGTTTCATATATAAAGCAATTGCAAGCAATTGGCAAGAGGAGTCGCAACTTATGAATCTAGATTCAAATAATCCCAATTACCTTCTGTGACATAAGTATTTTATGGAAACTGGTACTCAGGAACACAAAAACAGAAGAGAAGACAGCACATGCTCCACGTCTAAGGCACGATGACGTACGACCAGCCTAAAACCTCCCAATAGGGTTTCAAATTCCTAGTATCTTCAATAATACCTCTAGGAAAAGTCAAATGAAGAACTACTAAAGTCAATTAATCTCAAACAGCACACAAGAATCTTATCAACTTCCTAATATCTCCGTTAATATCTTTCGAAATTTCCAAATGAGCAACTGTACAAGTCCCCGTAACCTTCACAAATGCATCAACTCACCTAAACCAAAAAACCTTAAAAATGCAAGTAGGTAACTCAATTGGTTCCCAAAACTTGCTTAAATCAACTTTCTTTACATTTATTCCTTAGACGGCGCAAACATCAATCCCACCAAATTTTCCACAATCAAACACACACCACCCGCAAAAATTCAAAATTAAACTTAGCCTATCTAGCCCAAAGATTCCAACCTCATTTATTTATTTATTTATTCAAAAAAAACACAGTGATCAAACAGCATAACCAAAAATTATGTATCAAATAAGCAATCTAGACTCTTTCCTTAACAATAACTTTACGAAACACCACCCAAAACTCGCAAGCTGCAACATGCACGACAGTTTTCCCAAAAACAACCGAGCAAAATAACAATGAAAAACATATCGCAGGCACAAGCAGCAGAGAAAACCAAACGAAAAACTCGTTAAAATCCGCACATTCTTACAAAACCGCAAAACCGACGCCTAAACTAATAATAAACACATAAAAACTCCAAAACAATATAAAAATAAAAATAAAAATAAGCCGAACAGAGAGCTTACAACTTGCGAATCAACGATCCAGCGAGCTACGACGACGAATCCTCAATTCCTCAAGAAATGCCAAAAAACCCTAGCGAGAGAGAGAAAACAGAATTCAAGCCAAAAAGAGAAATTCTTTCTATAGAGAGAGAGAGAGGGGAAAAGCAATGTAAGGTAGAGGGGAGTAGTCTTCCAAGAGAGAGAGAGAGAGAGAGTGGGACTTTGTTGCTGACAGCCTGTCGCCAGCCAATAAATCCAAAAATCAGGAGAAAAATAAAATATATTTAAGGCGGTATATATAATTTCCGCGCTGAACTAATTATTATTAATAATTTTTGTTTTGGGTATGTTGGGTAATTAAGTTGGAAAATTGAGGGAATTTTGGGTATTCAGACAGACAGGCTGTACGCAGCTGGCATGTGATGTGCACGAAGCTGGAAGTGAGGTGAGCCTGTGAGGGTGAGGAGAGGTGAGCCCTTGTCCCTAGCCTATCTGGCATTTCACTCGTGCCGCCCTTCCCGGTGAATGTTCTGCCCCCTGCCCCTGCCCCTGCCCGTCTGCTGTTGGGATCCCCTGCTGTCGTTACTTTTCGATCATCAACTGCACCCGCACCCGCACAAAATAGGACATAAAATGTACATACTATGAGGGTTTCATTTACAAAATATGACAGTTCCGTCAGTAATTTATCATACTCTATATCATTATCAAGCATCATGAATATAATAATACAACTCACTCAATCAATGATATTGCACGTTTCATCTAATTGGATAAATATCGATAAAAATATATTAATTTATTATATTTTACATTTTATACAATTCGACCTTATCGATCATTTATTCGAAAAACGGTTCTAACTAATTTAAAGGGGGTTTAGATACTCCGACTGTGGATCTGTTGACCCTACTTGAATTGGTCATAATGGACTACTTGGTCTACCGTTTTGTAGGAAAGTTGCCAAAAGAGAATCAAAATTTATACGGGCCGAGTCCGGACATGCTCATGCTTTGGTCAACCCATTTATATAAACCTCGCAAGAAAAATTGGGTAATTAACTTATTCTCAGGATTAATATAACTATATATTGCTCACATTTTCAATTTTCAAAATTATTGACAAAAACTTTCGACGACACTCTTTTTTGTGGTTTATTTAGGAATATATAATAACATTATCCGAACTTCTAATTAATATTTCTGAATTACTTATTAATTTGTCAAAATTGAAGGGCTATTTTGTAATGAATTCAAGAATTATAATATCGTGAAATGGATTATCAGTAGCGCTTAGATCATTTTTTCCCATTCAGGAGGACTTTAATAAGTGTATTCGAGCATCTTTAGTATAAATGGTATGTCAGGTGCACAATTTTAAATAAATTTATCTGGGCGATGATTTGCAATAAAAAAGTTACAATTTTTTTTAAAAAAAAAACTATTAAATATTGAAAACTTCATTTAAAAAAAATTAATCAGATGGTTGACCAAAGTCAAGAAGGTATTTATTTGAAAATAGAAGTGGTCCATTTACTGAAGTTGAAAGTAAAAGGACCACTCCTCCAACACAAAAAGCAAATACAATAAGATGGCAATACATCATTTTCAGAGAAGA
The DNA here is from genome assembly GCF_000512975.1 of Sesamum indicum. NCBI lineage: Eukaryota > Viridiplantae > Streptophyta > Magnoliopsida > Lamiales > Pedaliaceae > Sesamum > Sesamum indicum. The sequence goes on from NC_026152.1 coordinate 17,147,749, forward strand.
ACATGACACTAACATCTCTAAATATTATTTCAATTTCATTATTTATACTAAAATTCTTTTATCATTTTTTCTGCTTTTAACCCCTTTTAGAATATTCACAAACTTCCATTTTTGTTTTATGTAATCCTTCAATTTTGTGTTTTTTTAGCTATGTATGTTTTTATGTGAGCCCACTTATTGTTTCTGTTGTCGTCACACCACATTTTCATATGATTTTTAATAAGGGATAGTTACATTTTCTTTTTTTAGGTTTGGTGTAATTACACGTAAACTCCCTGTTGTTTGAAAAATTTCATCTAACACCCCTAATATTTGCTTTGTCTAACAAATAAGTTCCTCCGTTAGTCACACCGAATTTGCTAATATTAACACAAATGTTGAATGAAAGTTGATATATATCCTTCATTGACTTAAAACCGACTTATTATAGGTTAAACAATTATTTTAAGACGAAACTACTCTTATAATGGTGAAAATATACCTCCTCACATGCATTCACATGTAAAGATGTATGAAGGTAATTTGGTCATAAAAAGATTTGTTTGATATGCTATTTTTCATTAATATCAGCAAATTCGATAAATATTGACTAATGTGTAATTTATTTATTAGATAGAAGCAAATCTCATGAATATTATATGTAATTTTCCAAATCATAAAAAATTTAAATGTAGTTATGCCAAATTTCAAGAAACAAAAGTATAATTATCCCTTTTTATTAAATTATTTTCGGATCGTATTTACTTAATGGGACAAGGCTTGATATCCCCTGAGCATTAGGCCTTGTCCCATGTTTACTTACAAAGGAATTCGGTATGTGAATCAGTGACAAATATGGATAATAGAGGGATTGCTATTCCACCAGGCTCGGATAACTATTTTTTGTAATAATAGAAACTGTACATCAATACTCAATAACAGTTTAGTTATAATGGACAATGAAATAATAAATTATATATATATATAATATGATAAATATTCATATATTTTATTGGATTAAACTCATAAAATCGTATTTATCTTATGACATCAGCCTTAACTATCGGTGTAAAGCATCATTGGTTACAATTTGATTCCTTGCTATCAAACTTTTGAAAGTACAAGTCTAAAGCAATCATTTGCCAACTCCAAATTAGGAGGGTGTTTAGCTAAGTTTATATTTCAACTATTTAAAAAGATTAGGTTTTATTTAAAAAAAAAATTCTTGAAATATTAAGATAAATAAGACGTTGAAACTTATAAATTATTAAGTACAATAAATTTATTATATTGTAATAAAAGAATCATATTATATATGAATCTTGTCTGGGAAAAAAGTTGTGAGGGAGTGTCAATCAAATATTAAAGTGTTTAAAATATCTTATAAGAAGAATTTTTGGGGGTTGCTGAGCTTAAAAGCATTTGAAAAAACTGTTTTTTTTTTTTAAAAAAAATATAATCAAACACTTTGTAATTGATGTTATTCAGCAAGTACTTAAATTTGACTAAAAAATTCAGAGAAAAGATTCAAAATCCAAAAGAATGGCAGTTATGATGGAGAGAATCATATCTGGGAGTAAATATATGAAAAATGCTATATATAGTTTAGTGTCATCCACTTTTCATTCGGGGTGTGGTATTTGATAAGTATTAAACTATTTTAAGTAAATTGAGTGTATGTATCAATTTTCCATTTCCCTCCAAGTCAATGTGATATTATTCATTGAAATTTTTCTGTTGTGTTCTTGTCCAGTATTCAGTTGGACCAAATATCAAATTGGTCATTTGCGTTCGGCAGGTACTCCTCCATATCCGGGAACTATCTCTCTCTCTGTCTGCTAATTTGTCCATGCGATGTATATCGTTGTTTTAAATAGGTAATTCAGCTGCAGCCACCCGAATTATTGCTTTAAGTTGATTGAGTTTTCATATTTGTTTGTGTTGTTTCTGTCTGTCCATGAAAAAGTAGAAGCTATTTTTATTCCTTTCTTGTTTATTTGAGTTTGTGGAATTGTTTAATTCTTCTGGCAATGTGGGTTGGTTTCTGTTGAAAAACACTGAAGTTTGGGATCTGGGTTGTGTTCTGATAAAGAATCCGTCCAGGTTCTGAAATTCAGTTAGAGTTCTTTGCTATTCTGTGAAGTGGGCTTCTTTGAAATTTGTTGGAGGCACATTGTTGATTGTTTAGGTATGGTATTTCAGTGTTTCAAGGAGATTCTGATTGTATTAGAAGGGTATCTCTAGAGATTGATTTGATTTGGGGGTAAGTTTTGTATGCGGTTTGAGTTGTAGAACTGGAGAGTAGGCGCGTGAATTACAATAAAGTAGTCCAATGTGTTGGAATTTTTCCCAGTTTTGGAAATGATGCTAAGATAAGAGATATATACTGCTGGTGTTGGGAAGCTACGAGGCAGGTTTTTATTTTAGAAGAATAAGGGTCTGAATTTTTTGTTTAGTATGGGCTGCATTTGCTCTAAAGACTGGAAAGATGAGCAAAAAGCCAAGAAATTCAGACGTCCCAGAAAATCTTCCAAAAGACTAGTAGCTTCCTCACAGAAGGAGGAACTTGTGGTGCAGGTCGGCAAAGAAGCCAATGAAGCAACTACGTTGCCTGTATCAACCGAGCATGCTGCTAAAAGTGCAGGCTCGACCCCAGCTTCCTGGGAGGAAGGGGATAAGCAGCTCACTGTTTTCGACAAACCAGCAGCTGGGGAATTGAAAAGGTGGGCAACAATGGACACAGCACTGCCAGGAGGGAAATGTCAGATGTCTAGGGAATTATGTGCTGGAAAAGGGACAAGTGGAGCACATAATCCCGTGTGGCCAGTATGGCTGACTGCTGTGGCCGGGGAAGCTATCAAAGGATTGACACCTCGAAAGTTGGAATCATTCGAGAGATTGGAAAAAGTATGGGAGATTGCCCTTTCTTGGAATATATATGTTTCTTTTAATTTGATATTATTTTTATGGCTATTTGTTTATTGGTTCCATTGCTTCAATTTTGACTTAGTCATACGTCACACTTTTAACATCCCTCTTTGTATGTATGTTCCTTTGTTGTATAGCTAATGCACATTGTTGTTTATTTGTCAGAAAGATAAGGGTTGCTGACCTGCCTTTTTGGTGAGAATTATACTTTAGTATGCACATGTGCTTTCTCAAATTTGAGCTAATTAAGCATATTTCTGAAACATGGGATCCTTGTTTCGTGGTAAAGAATACATTTAGCTAAAAATTTTCGTTAGTGTCTTATAGTATTTAACAATCACTATGCAAACATGTATAAATTTCATTG
>NC_026152.1:17151071-17191185 GCF_000512975.1 Sesamum indicum
TTTGCTTATGCCTTTGGTTCCTTCTCAATCAGATTTCTGAACTTTCTCCCATGTACCTGTAGAGTGCCCATTCATGAAACCTCCTAGGAAGCCATATGAGAGACACACACACACACATTGTGCTATTTGACATAACTTGATTTTAGCTCCTGAAACAATTTCTTGGGATATGTGAAATTTTTATTTCTTCTCTATTGTATTATGTTATTGCTCAAATTGTTTCAACTATGATGCCAATTCCCAGATTGGTCAAGGGACATACAGCAATGTCTACAGAGCTCGCGACCTTGAAACTGGAAAAATCGTTGCTCTGAAAAAGGTGCGATTTTGTAACATGGACCCAGAAAGTGTCTGCTTCATGGCTCGGGAAATCCTTATTCTACGTAAGCTGGACCATCCAAATGTGATGAAACTTGAAGGTCTGGTGACTTCCAGGGTTTCAAGCAGCTTATACCTGGTATTTGAATACATGGAACATGATCTTGCTGGACTGACATCTTCACCTTTGGTTAAATTTACTGAATCACAGGTTTGTTATTGTGTTTCTATTTTGTGGGAAATATAATCTTTATCTTCTGGAAGTGATTCTCAACTCATATACCTTCAAACTTGAGTCTTGATCAAATTTAGAATAATTTTCTCCAATTCTACTTATTATTACTGGAAATCTGTAATGGAGAAGATGCCGGTCCTGACACTTGTCTTGACTTATATATTCTGGGTTATAGATCCTGTGGCTGTTTTGCTGGTTATAATGAAGCCATTCCCTTGAGACCTGAAAATAACTTTAGGAAATTATTGGGTTGGATGCAGGACAATATGGTGTGAGCTGCTAATAAATCTAAGACCCTATCCAGCAAAACCAAGCCAAGGGAATGGACTCAGCAACTTAATCCTATTGAGTTTCAGTGTAGTCTGATTTTGTGAAATGACTTGAGTGGTTCTGCTATAGTATTAGGGGGGAGGACAGTAGAAATGAAGAACCACCAAATCAGATTTGACTACTTCCCCTTTCAATCACAAAAAAGTAATTTCATGCAGTGGTATGGTTTGAGTGAGCAATTTGATTTAGTTCCATGTCAATTAGAAGAACGAGCTAGAAGGAATGCTGTCATTGTAAAACAGAGATGGAAATAATGGTCAGTCCTGTGAGAAACCAAGAATTTGGTGAACTTCATCTCCTAAGGACTTTTTAAGTGTTAATCTGAAGTTTAGCTTGAAATGAATAGGTCAAAATGGGATGTTGATGCAGAAACTTTGTGAAAATATAACAAATAAGCATTGACTCTGCTATCTTTTTTTCAAATATAGTTCTACAATTTGCTTTACTGCCTTTTTTAGGTATATTTATTAATCTTAATTCTTGTTGACAATTGGAGCTACCTCTAACATTTAGTATTTTTGAATTTTTCTATGTGTTATGGCCATGCAGATCAAATGCTACATGCATCAGCTGCTTAGTGGACTTGAACACTGTCATACCCATGGAGTCTTGCATCGTGATATTAAGGGTTCGAATATTCTGGTTGACAACAATGGGAATCTGAAGATTGGTGATTTTGGACTTGCAACTCTTTTTGGTAGCAATCAAAAACATCCTCTAACTAGTCGTGTTGTGACATTGTGGTATCGAGCTCCTGAGCTTCTGCTTGGTGCTACATATTATGGAGTAGCTGTGGATTTGTGGAGTGCAGGTTGCATTCTTGCTGAATTGTTTACACGAAAACCTATTATGTCTGGAAGGACAGAGGTACATGGCCAGCTAAATAAGCTTTTAATATTAAAACAAATCTGTTTGGTTCCAGATTTACTTGCTTGTACTTTAATCAACATGACATTATTTAATGGAGAGGGACAGAAAGTTTTCTCATTTTCTCTTGCTGGAAGACTTATTTTTCTATTGTTAAATCATGAAAGAAAAATCACATTGCTCAATGTTTGACATTGTTACTTGATGTGCTTTTTTGGCCGAATAATGACATCTTAAAATAGTCGCTGGGAAAACCTAAGATGACATTCCGTACATACTGTTGATTTCATTAACTTTAATTTTTTTAATTTATCGATGACTATGATTGTCTTTGAGTTTGCTACTGGTTGAATTGTGGTTCAAATTATAGTTGATTGGTGGCAATCTATAGGTCGTCCGCTCGAGGTTGTTGAAAAGATCCACAAACTTTATCTTGGACCTCTGACGTAATAAAAAACCGAGGAAACAACTATTTTGCCCTATTCTCTGGAAGTTTTGGGAATATTTGGTTGTGATTAATACATTGGGTATAATTTTCTATACATTTTTGTAGTAGTGACTGAAATATGATTATAACTTTTAAACTGGCAAACGTTTCTTTCCTGTCAAGTGATATGTTACCTTCAGAAGCATTTTGGCCACATGCTCTCGGTCAGATTGACTTGATAAGCATTATTGTTTAGTTGAGCAAACCAAATATACTTCAGGTTCTATTTCCTTGATGTTGAATATCAAGGACAGTTATTGGTTTTTAGAATCAGAAGTTGCTTAGACTGGATTATGCACATCATAGTTCCTCTGTGTTTTTGTGCCAGTTAACATCAAATCAGGAAGGCACTGATTGTACCACTAACATGATCACAGCATAGATTTGTTTATGGCCGTTGTTATCATGTTGTTGACATGTACCTGTTAGTCTTTAATATTTATGCTCAAACATGTCTTCATTTAAGTTTCTCGTATCGTTTTATCCAATTAAACATTCTTGTCTTCAGGGCTTCTGTTCCCTTAACTTCCTTCACATGGATTCTTGAATTTACATGTTGCCTTGGAAATACATCCAAATTTTCTTTGTTTACTTTGGAATCCTGCTATATTGAGATCTAGTTGGTTAAGTAAACCTTCTCTTGTGAACCACCACTTTTTAAAAGGCTACTGATGATTCCAACACTCATGTCGTTTCTATTCTGATGATGAGACCTTAAAACTTCCTAGGCAATCAATATTTTGTTTCTACATTGTCCATGTCCTCTCTCCAGAAAATTCAAAGTTCTGGCATATATGTCATGTAATACACATCGGACATCACGTGAACTCAATCTGGAAACTCCATTATTTTTTAGAGTGTCTATATACCCGATCTGCAGGTCTGGAGGCATCATGTTTTCTGATTATGATCTTGTCCTGCTGTGTCAGGCGATGTGAAGGTTCTAAAAACGTAATATATGCTTCTTGACTTGTAAGGTAAGTTAATTAATAAGATATCAAAGATTTGGTCTGCAGTGGTTTTTTGGAACTAGAAACTGTAAATACAGAAGAAAAAATCTTGTGGGTTTAGTGCTGTTTTACTGTTTAGGCACAGAATTGTGCTGAATTCCTTTTTCAGTTGATTTAGATTGCATTTAGTTCAATAATATGTGCTTCTTAATTGGGACTCGAAAGACTTACCATTATATTCCAATACAATAATGGAAGAAAATACATAACAAATGATTGCTTTACTATTGTAAATGAAATATTAAATGATTTTCTTTTCCTGACACTTTGAGCTCATAATTATTAATCTCAATAGTCTGTTTGCACATATGCCATCCAGTTCCTTCTTCTTCTGTGCCAGACTCCGTCTTGCTCCTTTTCTTCTATATTTTTCTGTCCCCTTTATCTTCTTCCTCCTTTTCTTTCCCAATCTTTTACTAGTCCTTTCTATTTTCTATTTTTTCTGTTTTCTTTTTCTAAGGTTTTGGCAAATTTTAATATTGTAATTGTTGAATTAGTATTATTGTTACTATTTTTTAATTTTTGCTTAACTTATTGAAGTTATTGCTGAAATATGTCAGTTTGCTGCCGAAATATTGCTGTACTTTGCAAGTTTTAATTTGCTGGACAAATGTTAAGAGTGGTTAAATCAGTGCTGAAATTGTTATCTATTTACTGAAGCTAGTGTGAAATGTAATTAAATAATCTTTGGAATTTATGTTAGTTTTCTTCTTTATAGTTTTTATATTTGTTTATTTTTGTATTAATTTTGTTGATACCCATTAATAATACTGAAAGTGTATAATTTATTTATTTTACGCAGTTATAAGGCATGTGGCATGTCGCGTGCCATGCACCATGGCTCCAAGACACTTTTGTGCCATGGTGCGCCATGAGCCTTTAACAACTATGTTTATGCTTTTAGTTTGACGTGGTCATTGTACATGATATTAGAGTTGGGTTAAACAAGAGTTTGGAAATCGAATCTTAATGTCATCCATTTATACAGAAGATTTTTCTACGCACGCTAGGTTTACAAATAGAATCTTGCCTATGCACATGAAGGAGTGTGTCAGAAATTTTAAATTTCAAATGGGTCTCCTCTCATTTAAGCTGTTATATGAAGCAGTCTTTCCAATAATTACATATTTTTACTTAGGAACACACCATAATCTTGATACTGTGTGAGAATTATTGTAATTGCGTTTTCAGTAATTGAAACGAAGTTTTGCTCAATAATTTGTTTTATATGCAATCACCTTCATTTATATCTTGGTCCGATATTACTTTTTACTTTGTCCGATGACTTTTACAAATCACGATTTATACACTCTTCTGATTCTTGTGAGAACTTCTGAATTTTCTGATTTTCAAGATCTTTTCTTCTATCTTTACTTGGTATATATTTTCACTTAACATGTCATTGGTGCTTTACTTACGACCCTAATATTGGCTTGAACTGGTCCAATCCGTATACAGGTCGAACAGCTGCACAAAATCTATAAACTTTGTGGTTCACCCTCAGAAGAATACTGGAATAAATCAAAATTACCACTCACTGCAATCTTCAAACCTCAACAGCCTTACAAACGACGTGTGGCTGAGGCATTCAAGAACCTCCCTCCTTCTGCTTTAGCCCTTCTGGAAACTCTCCTTGCTTTTGAACCAGAAAATCGAGGATCGACGACTTCTGCACTTCAAAGTGAGGTAAAGCTTATTTTCCCTCCTTGAAGTTTCTTTTTTGTCGAGAGTTCTGATCTTCCTTTTCTTCACATCAACATTAACTGCAAGTAAGCTGCAATCTCAGGCCATTAATGCAATCCGAATCCTGCATAAGACAGATACAATGTCAATGGTGTTTTTGGATCGCGTAACATTTAGATATTCACTTGAGTGCTGGCATTTGCTGTGAAAGCCAATTACATGGTGATAGATGGTCATAGAATCATTCAGCTTATTTACTTGTTCTACTTAATGTGTTGGGAAACAACTAAATTGCTCTAGAATGATGTGTTGGATGAAAGCACAATAAAAGTTGTGTGATATCCTAAATAGTTCATACCATATACTTAAAGAGTGTTTATTAACTCTTTCAAATATCTTATAAGATGTTTAATAGCGTACGAGATACTGTAGAGTGTTGAGTTTTTTAAAAAATTAGCTTGTATGATAAAAAAGTAAAAAGAAAAATGTTGGGAGTTTGTAAACTCTTTTAGAAAAGGAAAAAGATTCTTAAAAAACCTTAATAAACTCCTTTTTCATTCATTATTAATTGCAAATTTGCCAACATCTTAGAAGCTCTAAAAATATCATATAAGACACACGAACTCATGAGCTTTTTAAGTAAGTTTAACCAAACATGCCCTTAATCTAGCCTCAACTTGTGCGCAGAAACTTGCTTCTTATGGACATTTTGAATTTGAAGTTGCTTAATGTAACACCATGTCTCGCAGAATACCGTAATATTGTGCAAAGGCTAGTAACAGATCAAAGATGAGAAGACTATGCATGAATATGCCATTAAGATGGAGCTTTGCTTGATCATATTTATGCTTTCTGCTGCACCTACTTATTCTGAATCGAATTTTATATCCTTTTCTCCTTTATTTGCTCTTTTTCCTGAAAAGTGCATAATGGTAAGCTTTATTTTCATATGTACTTATGAGGCGCTTCTTGCTAGTTCTTCTTAACAAATCCTCTACCCTGTGATCCATCATCCTTGCTGAAATACCCCCCTAGCAAAGAATATGACACCAAGGTGCGATGTGAGGAGGCAAAAAGGTATATATTTCGATTTGTACTTTCACGGAATCATGATTCGAAATTTATGCTGTTCCATTGGAACAGTAATAAGAGTGTCTTTGGATGAGCTTACAAGCACTTCACAACATCTTGTAAGATATTTGAAAACCTTTTAAATGCTATAAAGTGTTCGGTAGATTTTTCTCAAGAAAAGAGCTTATAAGATAAAAAAATGACATGGTAGGAGCTTATAAGAGATTATAATCTCTTTTAGAACAAGTAATGTCATGAGATCCTAAGCATTTTTAAATCTTAACAATCCCTTCAAGTTTAATCATAACTTAGAAAATTGTCGTTAGACTCAAAGAACTAAAGTTAAAAATAAAATCCAACATTTTATAACATGTATGAACTTATACGATTTTTTTAAAAAGTTTAGTGAAACCTCTCTAAGAGGGGTTCACTGCTTTACAAGATCCTACAGTCCGCGCTATATGCACTCTACAGATAATTTGTTTTAGTTCATAGTTTCTGTCGGTTTTGATATATGTACTCAACCATTGTTCTATACGATCCCAGACAACTAGCAGCTTGTGGAAATGGCCATGAACTTGAATCTTCTAGAAAGGGCTCCAAAGAATTGAAAGCCGTCCCAGCACCCGAGGCTAATGCTGAATTGCAGCTCTCCATACAGGTACATCTGTACTCTGAGGCTTCTATTTTACATAGTAACAAAATTTTTCCAAATTTTTTAAAACAGCTTGAATAAACCACGATATCTTCATAGGATGTTGGAACCAATGGAGTACCTCTAATATGACGATCCTCTTGATCTTTTCATTTAGTAGAGCAATTTATTTCCAAATCCTATTCCTATTTTAATAAGAATGAAATAGTTGGATCTGAAGTAAATGATATTATTTTTTTTGTTTTTTTCTATTTCCCCTTTCATACTTATAATATCCTAGATAACACAATGTCTATTGACAATTATGGTGTATATATGCATCATTTTTCGTAAAAATCATTTTATTCTGCATTGACATACCGTCACTTGTGATCTTATGACTAATTTTGCTAAGTACTCGAGATTTTCTTGAACTACCTAAAATAATACCTGAATTACTAGTTCTAAAACTAACGAACTATTCCTGCATCCTTAGTTTGTTACTATGCTAATGTACATGCAAGGCTGAAACCAACTTGCTGGTGATTGTTAGCTCGATATGCCTATACTTGCAATGCTACAAAGTTCTTGTCTAACCTTGACTTGTTGTATTCAGAAGCTGAAAATTCAGCCAAACCCCAGTAAGAACAGTGAGAAGTACAATCCAGAAGAAGATGGTGGTTCTGGTGTCCCCATCAAACGGTTCAGGCGAATGGGTGAATCCAGACATTCCTTAGATGTTATTGATGAAAGGCCCCACGCAGATCCTCATGCACCCTTTGGTACCTCCGAGAATAACGAGTTAACGACTCCAAGATTGTATAAACCCCAGGAGGCGGCATCAGGATTATCTAAACCGTCCTGTTCAGTCACAGCGCACGACGGTTCACAACTGGATTTTAAGACAGAGACCAGTGATGCTTCACATGAGCAAGAACAGTGTTCTAACACCAGATACAAACAGCTCAATATTGGCAAATGCAGACAGGTGCATCCAGAAAATAGAACGGTAAGAACTTGCTTGAAAATTTCCTTACACATCTCCGCTGGCAAGGAAATGAGAAATTTCCTCTCCCTAGGATGAGGATGTTGCTGAGGTAGTGGAGCAAATACAATGTCCTTATGGTTTAAGTGCTTTATCTTTGCTCCTCTGCTTGTCCCACATTCTTTATACTCATCTGACAAATGTGAAGAATTTTTGTCCTCCCCCCCCCCCCCCCCCCCCCCCCCAACCCCCAAAAAAAAAAAAAGAAAAAGGGAAAGGGTATCTGACATTTCATATTTTGATCATAGATTTGTGCTCTAAAGCAGACACCAATCAATTATTCTGGACCGTTGTTGGGTGGAAGTGTGGAGAAGATGCTCGAAGACCACGAAAAACAGATCCAAATTGCTGTCAGGAAAGCTCAAATGAACAAGAACAGGACCAGGAAATGGTGTAGCGATAACGATCAAGTCCTAGACTATATCAGCCGCTGATCATTTGGGAGGACGTGTATGTCTACTTCTTTAGCCAATTGATCCAGCTTGGTATGATACCAGAAGTCCACTGGCAGAGGGTTGTCTCTTTGCTCTGAGAAGGAGAATGTTAGAGGCAATACGCTAGAGGACAGCTTCATGGGACGGATAATCCTGACTGTTTTTGAGAAATTGTTTTCCTGAGCCCCAATCTCAGAAGAGATTTGAGGAGCATAGGTTATAGGATGGTGGGACGTTTAGTTCCAAAACATTGTTGTATAGGGTATTAGGGAAGAGCCTTCTTCATATGGAAGAAGAAGAATTCAACCATGTTTGATTTTGTTTTCATTTTCCAGTTTTTAGTGGGAAATGCTGTTTCTTTATTTGTATAGATTTTGTAGTGGAAATGGGAATACGTTTATTTGTTGTGAGTGATGTAAAATCAATATATTTTTTTATTTCTTGATGAAGCAATTTTAAGAATCCCAAAGTCAGGTGTTGGTGCAAAGAGAGTGATTTGTTAGTGGGAAGTCACTAAGAATAATTGATTAGGTAGTAGTGGATGAGGATTGATGGATGGATGATGTTCTTCTTCTTCTTCTGCTATAATTCAGACTCTTAATCCTTCCTTTGCTTTTCTTGCAATCATTCTTCACTCATTCACATCCATTCTTTTTACTATTCCTTTATCACTTATTCTCAAACAAATTCCCATCCTGAGAGTCACCCCATGAAAATAAAAAGGTTAAAATACATTTTGACCTTATTTACATGTACTTTATCATTTATTTTTATATTTTTTTATTTATCTGTCGTACGAACTGTACGAGTCTGTAAGTTATCGTATTAAATTACTTTAATTTGGAATTTTCGATCAAAAAATAATTACATCCAATGCACATATGTACTTTTTCACAACAAAATCTCAACTTGTTTTATTTTTTAAGGAATGCACCATGTTCTTATAATAAAAAATGAAATTTAACGCAAAAATCTAACAAATTCGTATTATTGCACATGTGTGCTGTATGTAACCATTTTCTAGTGAAAATTTAATTAGAAAGTAGTCTGAAGTTGTAATTTATAAAACTAATATAGTTAGTACGAATGAATTGAACCAAAAAAAATAAAAGAGATTCTTAAGTACAAAAATAATCGTAATGCGGAGTGCAAAATATTTTATATTCATACTAATTCCTATAATTTTACATAATTGAAGAGCACCTCTCTTTAATTTTATTTTTTTGTTCAATTTTTAAAAATAAATTACAATATTTTTTAAGATTGTCATAAATATGAATACTCGATTGTTGTTTGAAAAATTTAAAAAATAAATTGAATTAATTATTGAACTATCGTCAAAGTAAAAAAATATTAATAATTTTTCAAACAACAAAGTATTCGTAATTATGCGAAATTGGTATTTTTAATTTACCTTTTTTTTTTCCTCTCTGCAGTTTCCTTTGCGAACAAACAAACCACAAGTTTGATTCACTCTTCCTCAAACCTCTGACCTCAACAGACACCCAAGAGACAGACACACACACACAGAAAGAAAAGCCTTTTTCCTTCTTCACAAGCCAAAAATCGAAGAAAGATGAGCACAGAATAGTAAGAGACGCCTCTGGATTTCATTTCTCGGTTTTACTTGTGATGATATTCATTTTCTTTTTCTTTTTTGTAGTGATTATTTGTTCAAGCTTCTTTTAATCGGGGACTCTTCTGTCGGCAAGTCTTGTCTTCTTCTCAGATTCGCGGTATGTTGACCTTAATCGGTCTTTTCGATCTATCTTATTGCTTTATATTACCAATAATTTGTTCTGTGGAAGAAGTTATGGTTGATTTTTGGATGCATTTTTTTAATCTCATGGGTTCATTTTTCTGAAATATGTATATCATGAAATGGGCTAATTGTTTTTGTTATGAAATGGGTTTTCTGTTACACTTTTACTTTTTGTTTGGAGAATATTTCTTTATCGAAGTAACGTTAATTGATTGATGATTGATGGTTGTAGGATGATTCGTATGTGGACAGTTATATTAGCACCATTGGAGTCGATTTTGTAAGTTGTGACCTTGAACTTTTTCTCTCTAGTTTATACCTTGATGGATGTTAGGTCAATTCAGTTTCTTGGATAATTTCTACTGGGAGTGAACATAGTTGTTTCCTGGGTAATTGTTGCAGAAAATAAGGACAGTGGAGCTGGATGGGAAGACAATCAAGCTGCAAATCGTGAGTCAATATAAATGCCTAACCACTTCGCATGACTGAATGCATGTGGATGTTTGTCACGATGCTGCATTGTGTATGCGCTTTAGATTACACTGCATTTTCTTTTGATATGGAATATCCAGGGATATAACTTTGTCTGACTGCCTATTATACTGTAAGTTTTCATGTGTGGTTCATGAGCAAATTTTGGAAGAAACTCAACTTTCGAAGATGATATGAGAGATTTATTTTTGGTGAAGTAGCATCTGTTAGTCATTGATTTGACGAATCTCAAGTGCTGTCAGTTGTTATAGCGAATAAAACAGTGGTAGAAGGTGAGGAGTTTTATAATGGAATATCGGATTGGTCATTGTGTTACTTTTTTCTCCTTTGATTCCTGTGGTAATTCAGATTTGATATTTTTCACCAATTGGATGTTCTATCTGGTATAAAGGCATTATAAGATTACATGTAGTTTCTTCCACCCAGCATACGTACCAGATGCCAAAGTGAATGCTTCCAGAAATTGATTTTACTTTAAAAAAAATGCACCATATTACTTGCTATGATTTGTTATGAATTCATGATTAAGGCAACTTTTAATTGTCATACTACACGGGGGAATAGGGGAAATGGACAATTTATGCCCATTTGATACCTCAAAGGCCAAAGTGATTCTCGTGCATACAATGGGAAATAGGGGAAGTATATAAGTTTTGCCATTTTATACCTAAAATAACAGCAGTGGTCATCATAGTTAACTGAAAAACGTTTCTTTATGTGTTTCAAGTGGGATACTGCTGGCCAGGAGCGTTTCCGGACTATCACTAGCAGTTACTACCGAGGAGCTCATGGAATCATTGTAAGAAAGAATTTGATGTAGTTATTCCAATATTTCATGTTCAGTCATTATTATTTCTATTATTTATTTGTAGAGTTATATTGCGTGAACGCATGCCAATTTGTTGAAATATATGAATAGATTGAACTTCCTTTTTGGTAATTGAAGATACCATTATGCATTTATTCTTTTGTTGATACTCGAGAGGACTGGCTTTTGGCTTGAGCTTCTGGTTTCTGAACTCAATTTCTTTACCTTGAATGCTGTTTCTCTTTCAGTTTTTCCTGTTTGTACTCAATTATTCCCATATTATGATTTCTGTAATATATTTCACAATTTGATACATGATCAATGAACCCTGCAGCACAAGCTTATGTATTGCTTTTGCTATTTCTTAATATCAGTTCCCCAACTTGGTCTAGGGTATCATATTTTCCCTGAGCCACATTTCTTCAGTATGCTTATCATTTTTGCGTGGCATATTATGAGGAAGATGCAAGATCCTGATTGAAGAGCCTTTTATTTTGATTAAGTCTTCCTAGCCTTTAGCAGCTGGCTGATTTCATTATACATTTGCATTTTCTATAGGAGTAATCCATATATCTAACTTGTGATAGATTGTGTACGATGTAACTGAGATGGAGAGCTTCAACAATGTTAAGCAGTGGCTTAATGAAATCGATAGATATGCAAATGACAGTGTCTGCAAGCTTTTGGTTGGAAACAAATGTGATTTAGTTGAGAGCAAAGTTGTGGACACACAGACAGCAAAGGTGAGTATCTTTCCTCCTGCTGTTCTTATCCCGTATATTTCAATATTAAGCCTTCAGGTTAACTGTTAAAAATGGATTTAAAATTTAGACATGTAGGAAGACTAATGCTGATATACGTTTAAATAGCAGCCAAGAATACTGGTTCTCTGGATATATTCCATTTCTTTTTTTGTTATTTGTTTTTGTTATCTTGCAGAAGGGTTGTGGGATACAAGGACAAATAGTGTAATATTCATAGATGTAAATTGTTCTCATGTATAGGTGATGGGGCAAGTATTATTACCTATATTGGTAGATTTTCTTGAAATTTATTTGTTGCAAAAATCTTTCTTTTTGTCACTACAATGACTCTTATTCTGAATCAAACTTGCAGGCATTTGCGGATGAGCTTGGGATTCCTTTCCTGGAGACCAGTGCCAAAGATGCAATTAATGTGGAGCAGGCCTTTTTGACTATGGCTGGCGAGATTAAGAAAAAGTAAAGCAACTAATCATTTTTATTGATGCCCTAAAAAATTTATGGAGTCTTGCTCATCAGTTTCCACTTACATGCTTGCTGCTACTATTCATATTGGAATCTCTTAGTGTTTTTATTTGTTTTAGACCGCTTAACCGTTACTCTCTTGATTGACAGCCTATTTCCTTATTGGTCTTGAGTTTGCTAATTTTCTGTTTATCTGTATTGTTTATGCATGAACTGAAAGTGTATTTCCCAACGTGAGTTCCCAAAAATGACCAATAGCATTCATGTTATTTTGGCCTTTTTGTTTCTCGCCTTGGTGGTACTACTGAACCACATGCAATTAGAAGGTTGAAACAGATGTTGGACTTGTCAACTTAAGGAGTTAATTTTTGTGTATGCAGGATGGGTAACCAGCCAGCGGTAAACACAAATCCTGCAAGCACAGTCCATATTAAGGGACAGCCAATTGAGCAGAAGAGCAACTGCTGTGGTTAGGTCTGCTGATTATTTTCCGTTTAGAAGAAATGTAAAAAGATAGTAAATGTTTATTAACACAATGTCCTTTCACTACTTGGATTTCCTTAAGACAGTTGATGTTGCTAAATTGATATTCTCTTTGTTTGTCTTCTCTTCAGCCCAAAAGTGGGCATGTGTTATGCCATAATTGGGATTACATAAGATTTCCACATGTCCATGACTAAATTTCATGTTCCACAACTGGACCCTAGCAACTCATGAGAAAACTTCCCAGGTCTTATGGTTGCTCTCTGGGATGTAGATGCTTGCATTCTCCTATCATTAGTTGCAATATAGGTGGTGCATCTGGAGGTTTCGAAATGAAATCTGATTTTCCTGCTTGAACATGTGTTAAACTCAGAGGTTACTGCACATATTAATCATTTGCAGAACCAAAATGTTTTCTGGGGACTAGTAAGCATAATATGCAAGTAAAGATCAAATTCAAAGGAAAAGAAATCCAGAGCATGCGCATTTCTTCTTAGGAAGTATGGCATCATGATTTTTTAACTTACAAACAGGATGTGACATAGATAATCTCACAGAATTCATGCATTTTAGCAGAAAGCTTGTTTAAAGAAAATGTTAAGGAAACTCGAGCGTGCGCAAAGTAGCCGAGGCTGAGGTTGTCATGAACCAGACTTCTTGGATAGCTTCCCAAGCAATACTTGCATAATTATAAGCCAAGAATTGTTTTTTGGCGTCTAACATGCGAAATATAGAACTCTAACACTTTAAACAACATACTCATCCAACAACATTTCATAGAAAAACTTTGGCAACTCTTAAGAATCAAAAGCAAAATGTTTAAACATAAGAATAATACAAGGATTCAAAATAATCGATAGCAGAAGTGACCCAAAAATAGAGGCAGGTGAACTCTTTTTTTCTTTTACTCTCTTTGGGTGGGTGGGGGAGGTGGTAAAAAATAGACAAGGCAATTAGGATGTAGAGCAGCAAGTCTTCTTTGTGTTGTTATCTTGTGGGCCAACAACAAGAGTCTTTCCTTCTTTGATGCTTGTTGGTGCAGGTTCATCTGAGGCAAGCGACTTCTTGCTGATGATCCGGTATATCTCGGAAAGGATAGTCTGGAAAGCCTTCTCTACATTAGTGGCTTCCAGAGCAGACGTTTCGATGAATGAAAGCCCCTCCTTTTCTGCAAAACCTTGAGCATCCTCAGTGGCTACAGCTCTAAGATGCTTGAGATCAGTCTTATTTCCTATAAGCATAATAACAATGTTGGAGTCGGCATGGTCCCTTAACTCCTTCAACCAGCGACTCACATTATCAAAAGTAGTTGGTTTTGTAACGTCATATACTAGAAGAGCTCCTAGAGCACCACGGTAATATGCACTTGTTATGGCTCTGTATCTCTCTTGGCCGGCTGTGTCCCATATCTGAGCCTTAATAGTTCTTCCCTCGACCTACATATAACCAAAACCCGTCATGAACAGATATAACTACGCAGAATAATTCAAAAAACCAATGACAAATAATAGTAATAACATCTTGAAAGAAAACTGTCACGAAGCAAGTGTAGAATCATATAGTTGGAACAACTACACAATGACTACCAGAAGCCTAAAGCTAATATAATCAGATTGTGGGAATAGTTCGGACCGTGCAAAGGAAAAGATGTTTCTATGAACAGATTTATGCTTTGTGAGCTGAAGCTGCAAAGACCATTGTCATGAAATCTTGCTACTAATTCTAAAAGATCTTTTAGGAAGTCTATCAGCTTGAGCATTGCAAGACTGATAAATAACTACAGCAGAACACTACTCCAGAGAACAGCTACTCATACAACAACAGATCCAAGATCCAAAACCCACCACATATATTACCAAAAAATTACATAAACGCACATACTGAGTAAATCGGACTCAGTTACTGGGCCTGATGGAAATTTGAATCCATCATACTAAGAATAGTAGCATGAGAAGCTGAAGTAAACCTGAAGAGTACGGGTGGCGAACTCAACGCCGATGGTGGATTTAGATTCCAAGCAGAACTCGTTTCGGGTGAACCGAGAGAGCAAATTGGATTTTCCCACGCCCGAATCGCCGATCAATACAACCTTGAAGAGGTAATCATAGTCCTCGTCCGGCCTCCGCGCCATGAATTTAGGGGTTTGGGATTCTTGCAGCTTCGGAATCAGTCGCGGGAATAATGGCTTTGACAGACAGACATGCCCAAGGGGAAATGAGCTGTGTAGTTAAAATCATTGATTTGTTTAATGACCAAATCACCCTTCTAAATTAGACGTTTTGGATCTATCCTACGCGCGGCTGACTCATCTATTTGCAGCTGATATGGCAACTGAGTCACCACAACGTATTCTACATGGCAGCTGAGTCACGATGCCATGACAACATGGTTGATGAGTCATGTGTTTGACGACTCATCTCCTGCAAGGGACTTGATTGTTACGTGGCAGATGAGTCATGCAAAGGGGTATATGTGGCTAATGAGTCAATTCGATTCTATTATATGTATAATGAGTTATTTTTTGTCGAAAACATGACTAGTGAGGCATCTCCTGCCAAGAACGTGATCGTTTGACCCATTAAGTATTGCCTATATGGTTGATCAATCAACTCCCTCCTACAATGTGTTTGATGACTTATTTATTGTCAGACATATTATACTTAAGTCTTTTTGTATGTTTGTATATTCGATGAATCAATACCATCGTATAAAGTATCAAGTAACTCATCTTTCCCACTGCAAGATGTGGAGTCAGAGTCATATCATTAAGATGATGTGGCATGCAACGAAGTCTCAAAATCCTCCTATGTGTCTTATGCTCATCAATGGCTTTGATAATTTGCGAGATGACTCATTATTATTTTCTAATGGAGCTATAAGGTTATGTTTCAATTGTATGAGGGCGTTTACTATGGACGTCCTCTTCACTTTCTTCTCGAGGATGAAAAGGCATTGCAACAAAACGAGATGATTCCTTACTACTATCTATCACGGAATCAAACTCCTCCAATTTTCATGTCGGTTTTAGTTTCTTCTATCCGATTGTGTTATGGAGATGTATGTACGTGCTTGATTGATATTTCTGTAAATGAAATTACATCTATTTTGTGGTTTGATGCAAAACACTTATAGTTCTATAATGTTGAAATATTTGAGCTTGATAAGTTATCTGACGTTATGTTATTAATAAAATAGTATCGTCGTTTATTATTAGTTTGATTATAAAAATCTGTCTGTGTGGTGATGATATTATAGTATTGGAAATAAATTAAATATAAAGATAGGGTTTGTAAATAATTAACAAAATCAAAATAATATCTAAAGAAGGAAAGAGTTTGATGAGGAGGGGGATGGAATCTTCAAGATTTGATTGCCAAATATAAATTCAATGTAATTAAGGTATAGTAAATGCAATCACAGATTGAAGATCCCTTTGATAGTGAGCGAAAAATTTCTTTAAACTTCAATTTTCATAATCAAAAGGTGCATGAGTCAATTAGAGATTAAAGTGGAAATTAATTAATGTTAATGGTGATGATGAAGGAGGGCAGCAGCCTGATGAAGAAGACCACTCAGGGCCGGAA
Source organism: Sesamum indicum (assembly GCF_000512975.1). Taxonomy (NCBI): domain Eukaryota; kingdom Viridiplantae; phylum Streptophyta; class Magnoliopsida; order Lamiales; family Pedaliaceae; genus Sesamum; species Sesamum indicum. The sequence goes on from NC_026152.1 coordinate 17,167,541, forward strand.
AAAGATTGAAATCAAGAAGATAGAGAACCTCAGCAACCGCCAAGTCACCTTCTCCAAGCGGCGGGTGGGGCTGTTCAAGAAGGCCAGCGAGCTCTGCATTCTCAGCGGCGCTGAGATCGCCATTGTTGTGCACTCTCTGGGGAAGCGAGTCTTCTCATTCGGCCACCCCACGCCGGATTCCGTCATCGATCGTTTCCTCAATGGCGGAGGGCCGGAAGGCGAGGAGCCGCGGGAGAACTGCCCGACGCCCAAGACGCGGGACTACAACAGGCATTATTCTGAGGTTTGCAGGGAGTTGGAGGTGGAGAAGAAGCGGAAAGAGGTCATCGAGGAGGTGAAGAGAGTGGAGTGCTACGGCGGAGGAGGCGGAGGAGGAGAGTTTTGGTGGGACGAGGCGGTAGAGGGGCTGGAGCTGGAGGAGTTGGAGCAGTACGCAGCGGCGCTGGAAGAACTGATGAAGAACGTCACCATGAGGGCTGATGATCTGATGCTTATTCACAGTTCCAACTCTTTGCCTCCACCGCCTGCGGCGGTCATAACCATGCCCAACTCCGACATGGAGGCGGCGGCGTGCTCGTTGGATGAGCCCGCGATGGTGGAGCAGAACCAGTTGAGCAGTGGTTGTTTTGATTATGGGAATTGTATTGTTCCTCATGGGTTCGGACAAGGGCAGCTCTGAATCAAATTTGTTCCTACAGCGTGTAGGCTTTGTTCATTTTTAGATCCTTGATCAGTTGAAAACTCAAAAAATAAATGTTTGTTTATGTTTATTTTATCTTGTAGTTGTCAGCTTCCAGCTCTGTGTCGCTGCATTACCCATCACACCTCATTCTCAACAACTGATGAAACTGTAATAAATTCATGAGGATTTAAATGAAATGGATCCGAATAGAAATAACAGGTTCCAGTTTCCATTAATGGCTTTAATGAATACACACATCAATTACTATCATGTAAAACAATATGGTGTTCTTAATTGAATGGAGGGTTTGAACATGAATTAATAGCTTAGCTAGATTGGCAAAAAAGATGGCATGAACATCAAAATGGCAGTAAGTGACATATTACAAAGCATTTATATGTAGACCTTCCTGTGATACTATACACTAAAGGCATCGATAACGGCTGGTCGCACCCCTAAGCTTCTTCAAGAAATGGATAATCAGTGTAACCAACAACAGGATCTGAAATGTAGAATGTGCTTCTATTGTACTTGTTGAGAGGAGCGTCCAGCTCGTACCGTCTTGGTAAGTCTGGATTAGCCAAGAACAGGCGCCCGAATGCAATCAAATCTGCATAATCATCACCAATGGCTCTATTTCCCTTGCTTCTGTTGTAGCCACCAGCAGCAATGAAAGTGTTTTCGAAAGCTTTTCTCATTGGAAGGAGTCTGTGAGGAATTTCATCCTCAGGCCCTTGAAACACCCTAGACCCAACAACTCTTGGTTCGATCATGTGGAGGTAGAGAATATTGAACTTATTAAGTGCATTAGCCATGTAAAGGCCTAGAGCATCAGGATCCGAGTCAATCGCCTCCATAAAATCAGAGTATGGAGATAGTCTTATCCCGACTCTATGAGATCCGATCTCGTTGGCCACTGCTTCTACTATTTCGAGAGCAAAGCGACAACGGTTTTCCAAGCTCCCACCATATTCATCTGTCCTATCATTTACTTGATCTTTTAGAAACTGTTCAATTAGGAAACCATTTGCTCCGTGTATCTCAACTCCATCAAAACCTGCAAGTAAAAGATATTCATCAATTCCACCAATCAACTCAATGAAGCTATATTCTGTGCTATTTAGTCTAACGTCTTTGAATTCAGTTTATAGTTACTTTTTTGCAGATCATATTTTCTTCCAATGCTCACACTGAACGTGTTATAGGTACAGCTGAAACAGATAAATTCCCTAGCATCAGGCCACCCGTCAACTGATCATATGGGAGTTCAACCATGATGTTTAACAGACTAATTCCTTCTTCAACAGGTATTCAATAATTTTGATCTGATTTACATCGAGTCTAAGAGCATCAGGCTTTACCCTTAGGTCGCATCAAGTGTGAAGATGTCTCGAAGAAGATATACAACAAGGCAGAGGGAACGAACCTGCTTCAATAGCATTTCGAGCAGCCAGCCTGAAGTCATTGACAATACCAGGTACTTCATCCTTCCTCAGTCGTCTAGGAGGTGACAATTCTAATCCCTCAAGGCCGGGGGTAACTCCCTTGTCTGTTGATGAGATGGGAGCTTGGCCATTGGGCTGGAAATCTGATTAAAGACACTTTATTAGATTCACACATCGTTTCTGGACAACATAGAAACCGAGTTAAACTTCATTTTAGAACTAAGTAAAATTGAACTGATTTGTTGCTATTGACATAAATATGTAGTAAACAGTATAGTAGTATAAACATCGCGTTGATGGCGCTGCCATAGTTGGTATGCACCTAACTAATGATGCTTACTGGGACAAGAATCCTTAAGATGTATGATTTACATTAGAAAGCATCACAAGTAACTTATATCCATGCTATTGAACCAGATATCTGTCCAGGATTGACTCGAGTATTAGATCGAATCTGTGAAGATGTCACGTACCATAAGTAGAGACACGTCCGACATGCACTATCTGCAAGAAAAATATGCCACCCTTTTGGTGAACTGCATCTACAATTGGTTTCCATGCCTCCACGTGCTCCTTTGTCCAAATTCCAGGAGTATCCGGGAACCTAGAAAACACTTACAGTAGGTCAAACGAATAAAAAAATTGAAGTATCCTGCCCTCCACCTGATTTTTGTCCTTGTACATGCAAATTGATGGAAGATATGGATGAATTATGATCATTAGCATATAAGTAGAGAGAAAGATAAAAGGGTGTAGCATCGGTACCCCATTGCAGTGTCGGATACACCAGTTGCTTCAGCAATGAGAAGACCACCTTTGGTTGCTCGCTGAGAGTAATAGACTGCCCCGTGAGGCTGTGGAACGTAGTTGTAGGAGCGGTTTCGTGTTAATGGTGCTAAAACGATTCTGTCCAAGTATTCAAGAATTTGGTTCAGAAACACAACCGTATATGTGTAGGCTAAATTAATCAAAGCAATAAGTTTGTGTGCAAGGCCTCAACAAATTCATTAAAGAGGCATGAACAATCCTGCACACGTAGAACAAATCTTGAAAGACAATAAGATGAACCTGTGAGAGAGATCAAATTCCCCCACTTTGTATGGAGAGAGCAGACTCAGAGGAACTGTAGCAACAGAGGAAGCTGGGCCATTTCCACTACTACTGCTCATTTTAACTGATTCCTCTTGAAAATGTTGATTTGTTGTATATACTTTACTGGGATCGTGAAAAGAAGAAAAAACCTTGGAATGGAAATTGATTTTCTTGAGGCTCCACATATATATAGTGGCGAGTCAAACTACTGTTGCTCTGTCGTTTTCATTTCTTTTTTGGTGAGCTATAGAAAAATTAAGAAGGGTTCTCGAACGGTCAAAAGCAACACCAAATTGATATGATATGATGAATGACGCATGGGATGAAAACAGCGGACATGGGTGGGGGGCCAACAGCTTTAGCACTGTGCATGAATGCATGCATGGCTGCCATTCATTTTTACCATGGGTGATTTCTGGTGTCAGTGTTCAAATCAATGCTACTTTCTCCCTGTTTCTGATCCATTATTCTCATGCTGAAACTACGTGTGCAGCTATTATTCTGAGAAATTTTCTTGCTTTGTCACCAAGAGCTCATAAATATATAAAAGAGTTGATTGGAATTTTAGTTTCATAGGATAGAGTGTATTTGTAAAATTAGTCTCCTACTTCTGGCAATAGTTGAGTAATTTAATGTTGGTGTGTAAAAAACATCAAACAGTTATGCATTCTTGTTCTTTTTCTCTATAAATTCTCAACACAAAAATGGTAAGGGGTGATGTCATATTAAGGAATTCTTGGACATCCCAAAATCTCGGAAATAAGGTTCTCTCATATTTGAATGTCATGACTAAAAGTCAATTGGATTCTTTGGTCGAGAACATGGATTCATATGTGTTGGTAAATGAAATTATCCCTAAAAATATTGCGTGTAAAAAATTGTATGAAATACGAAATTTAATTGTTGAAGGAAAAAAATCAAGAAAACGGAAGCCGGAATTACGCACCTACAGAGGAGGATTATTTACTTTGTTGTTGACAATTTTCTTGGCCTCTAATACTTTTAAAATTGCTGCCCTATTAATAACTCAAACTTCATCCCGGAGGATATTAGTGTCTTGCTTCGGAGGGAAAAAAGTTTGTAGATTTTAAAAAAATTTACATTTTAGCTGGCACTAAATTACAAATGAATTCTTCATATATGAAAATTACATATTTGTATTATGAGATATTTACATACTTATTATTTTATTTCCTTTGAGAGTACTATTTTGAATTACAGGACTACTTTTGGGTATTTTAAAAAGCATTGGGCCATTATTGAAATTCCCCTCTACCCTAATGGTAGGATGTTTTTTCCACACTGCGGTTAAATTACAATACTAAAATTTATTATTACAAAAAATATAGGACTAATTTAACCACATCCTATACTAGGGAACTAAAATTACAATTAACACACATATATATTTATATAATGATGTTATATATTGAACTGATAGTTCTATCATGACCAGAAGTTTAGCTGGATTAATATAGAGACGGATAATATCTACCAATTAAAAATAGTGCGGCATATAAGTAAATCAAATATCAATGCTGCACAAAAAGTAATGCTTTCCAAATCTGATAGGGATTTTCTTAGCATATGGTTCAACAGGCAAATAATGAACCTAATTACAATCACACACAAGAAGTTTGTAGTTTCACAAAGCAGGGTCTCAATAGCTTAGCCACATTGGCAAGAAAGATGGGATGAAATCAAAAGGCAGCAACAGACAATATGACGTGTCTGATACATGTATGGATAATTTTTCAAAAGGTAAGAGTGGTTTGTGTAAACAAACATTAGATCAAGGGGTGTATATGTAATTACAATTACATATATTGGCACGAAGGGCATTGATAGCAGCTGGCCTCACCTAAGCTTCTTCAAGAAATGGATAATCAGTGTAACCAACAACAGGATCCGAAGTGTAGAATGTGCTTCTATCGTACTTGTTGAGTGGGGCATCCAACTCGTACCGTCTTGGTAAGTCTGGATTAGCCAAGAACCAGCGTCCAAATGCAATCAAATCTGCATAATTATCAGCAATGGCTCTATTTCCCTTGCTTCTGTTGTAGCCATCAGCGGCAATAAAAGTATTCTTGAAAGCTTTTCTCATTGGAAGGAGTCGGTGAGGAATTTCATCCTCTGGCCCTTGAAGCACTGTCCCACCAACTCTCGGTTCCATCACATGAAGATACAGAATGTTGAACTTATTAAGTGCATCGGCCATGTAAAGTCCTAGAGCATCAGGATCTGAGTCAATCGCCGACTCCATAAAATCGGTGTATGGAGATAGTCTTATCCCAACTCTATGAGATCCGATCTCATTGGTCACTGCTTCTACTATTTCGAGTGCAAAGCGACAACGGTTTTCCAAGCTCCCACCGTATTCATCTGTCCTGTCATTTACTTGATCTTTTAGAAACTGATCGATTAAGTAACCATTTGCCCCGTGTATCTCAACTCCATCAAATCCTGCAACCAAAATGCTAAGTATGAGCTTCAAGGTCCTTAATTTTGATGATTTTAGCACTTAACAGACTTACAAGCCTATACTCTAGATTTAGACATCTATTGTTACGATATTCTATATGAATCAAAAGGTTTTTTTCCATATTTATTACATCTGATCACTTGCAGCAATTGATCTAAGCTCCTGACATTTATTTAAAACATTGCTTAGAAAAAACTATCTGATTGCCACCGCTCTACTCATCTAAGCTATATTCCATGCTTTATAGTCTCAAAGTCCTTAAATTCAGTTTATTGTTTCTTCTAATGCTCAGAGTGAACGTGCATAGGTTTGCCTAAACAGACAAACATAAGAGCACAGGCAACTAGATTGTCAATGAAAGCATGGTTAGAAGAGTTTCAACCATGACACTTAAAAGACCAAATCCTTCTTCAACAAGTATTCAATAAGTTTGTTCGGTTTTAAATTGACTCCAAGAGCATCAGGCTTTACCCTTATGTAACATCAAGTGCGGAACTATGTCTCGACGATAATATACAAGACAGAGGGCACAAACCTGCTTCAATAGCATTACGAGCAGCCAATCTGAAATCATTCACAATCCCAGGGATTTCATCCTTCCGCAGACGTCTAGGAGGAGACCATTCTACTCCAGCAAGGCCAGGTGTAATTCCCTTGTCTGTTGATGAGACAGGAGCTTGGCCATTGGGCTGGAAATCTGAACAAAGACACTTTTGTTAAATTCTTGCAGCTTTTGGACCAAATAGGAATTCAGTTAAACTACATATTTGGTACTAAGTAGAACTGCATTTACCCACAGCTATCTAGTCCCTCATCTTGCAGTCATTATCCACATAAATATCTGTTAATTAATTACTGTATTGATTGCACTACTACAGTTCTAATGCACCTAAATCTGATCCTTACTAAGACAAAAATTCTTAAGAACTAACTTTTACAATAGACAGCCTTACAACTAAATTCCATCTGTGGTATTGAACGAGATATCATCCAAGACAATAGGATTAACTTAAGTATTAAAAAGATCCGCAAATATTTCACATACCATAAGTGGAGACACGACCAACATGCCAAATTTGCAGGAAAAAAATGCCGCCCTTTTGATGAACTGCTTCAACAATTGGTTTCCATGCCTCCACATGCTCCTTTGTCCAAATTCCAGGTGTATCTGGGTATCTATATAGTGCAGTATGTGTTAGAAATTGGAATTGATTTTAGCTGGCCCTGTGATTAGATTCTGATCTCTTTAAAATGAAAGATGATTAATGTGAAAACAAACAACTCATAAAATACTTCCAGCAGGTCATAATAGTCAAGATGACATGATTAACTTTAAAAGTGTGCAAACACATGCACTCTTCACTCATAGATGATTACCATACATTTTAGATGTGATGGAATATATTGATTCCTTTTCCTTTTGCATATAAGTTGATGGAAGATTATCAATTGAATTTGTCATCTTTTAGCCTATATAAACAGAAAGGAAAAAAGGCTTGTGATATCAATACCCTTGTGCAGTGTCGGATACACCAGTTGCTTCGGCAATGAGAAGACCACCTTTGGTTGCTCGCTGAGAATAATACACAGCAGCGTGAGGCTGCGGAACATTGTTGTATGAGCGGTTTCGTGTTAATGGTGGTAAAACAATCCTGTGCCAACATTCAAAAATATGCTTCAGAAACATAACCATAATCTAAATTAATTTTGTGGCTTCAGACAGCACCAGTTTAAAGAGGTAATAAGCAATTCTTCATCACGTGATCCCCATCAATGAAAGCAAATCAATAATATCTTCAACAGGATGCTGAAATCTCAACATTCATTAATTTCTCAATTGGATCAAGATCGTAGTAAGTAGAAAATTACTTGTAAAAACAAGCGCATCCTCGTATTTCTCGATATTATTCAGAATAATTAGTGGTTCTTAATTCTATACAGTGTTAGACTAGTTGTTGATCAAAAATAACAAAACCCCAAAAATAAAAGAAAATTAGGAGAAGACAAAAGAACTCTTTCGGGGGCAAAAACAGAACCCATAATTCACAAATTCTCTTGAAAATATTCGGAAAAAAAAAACAAAAAAAAAGAAACTGAACAAATCCATGAGCTCAAAGAGAAACTCCGGAAAACAGAAGACGAACCTGTGGGAGAGTTCAAAGTCCCCCATTTTGTAGGGAGTGAGCAGAGGAATTGGAGCATCAGAGGAATTGACATTTCCACTACTACTACTACTATTATGAACACTCATAACTCCGATTCTTCTGCAAAACCTGGCCTTGTTCTGTACTCTGTACGGAATGAAACGAGGAAAACTCTTGGAAAGAGAATTGACAGCAATAGCCATCGCCATATCCCAAAGCTCCGTATATATAGTGGTAGCTCCGCTTCCGCATCCGCCGCCCGCACTGCCCCACGGGGAGTCAAGCATGCATGCCTCACGTTATATTTAATCATTGGGTTTAGTCAACTTTTAATTACTAATCAATATCATATATTTAACTATTAAAATAATACTAAATTAATATAAAAAATAACAACACTACAAATATTGAATATAAAATCCTAAGGGCATTATTGGTTATCTATAAATTATAATTGAAATATAAATTATCGCTATCTTCTTTAAAATTTAACATAATTATAAATAATCTCTCATTATTTAAAAAAGTTATATATAACTCCCACAAATAAAATTAATTATGTAATTCTTAGACGAAGAGGTAAAAATTATTAATTTATCCTTGTTGATTTTTTTTAAAAATAGAAAATATTTAAAAAATATTAAAGAATTGAAAGTGAATAAAGTAAATAATCCTTTGAGAATATTGACTCATACAAATATTTTATAAAATTAAAATTTATAATTTAAATGAGCATTTTGAATAGTTCACCATAAAAATTGAATGAAAAACTAACAAAATTGGCTTTGTTGTTAGACGGACGTCAAAATTAGGGAGTATTTATAATCTTTCAAACAATAAGAACGTATTTGTAATTATATCAAATTTCATGAGAGATGGTTGTAATTTACCCGTAGTTTAATTATATACTTTTTAGCTGAATAAATTACGGATACACCTCTTATTTTTTAATTTTTAGCTGAATAAATTACGGATACACCTCTTAAGGAGTGTCAGTGTAATGTGCTTCAGTTGTATCTGTGTAAACTTTTATGACTAAATAAAAAACATACTTTTAATTACAATACAGTTTTTAAAAAATATATTTATAATTTTATATAAAAAAAAAAGGTATTTATGTATTTGAACCTAACACAAAAAGGAGTGCCAATGTAATTTTTACGGCTTTTCATTTGCAAAAAATAATACACATTAATAAAATATTACATTATTATTATTATTATTATTATTATTATTATTATTATTATTATTATTGTAAAGATGAAAAGAAATGTTTTTCCATCTTTAATTTATTTTTGAAATTGAAAATATATAGCTAAGAAAAATGACTAAAAACATAAAAGAATTGAGTTAGCCCATATTTTTATATAGCATATATGTTGGTGCACTCTGACGTATGTGCTTACATTTTATTACTTAAAATATTATCTTATTTTGGAGTGGATTATTTAATTGTATTGATTTTATAATAAATAATCAAAAGAAGCATTTAATAATCGATTATTTTTTATTTTTCTAGTAAATAATTATGAGGGACCAATATATCGACTTATCTATATTATTAATTAAGTGGGAGGAATCTATAGTAACAATCATTAATTTCAATGTACGTCGACTAAAAAGTCTGTTGTATCTATTTCTTGAATCATTAATATGAAGGTGATATTTTCAAGAAATGTAATTTTTGCTATTTTTCGTCCAAACAATAACGAAACGGGATGAGAATTTTCAGAGAAATTGCAAGTGTAATTTTAAAACTTGTTGGGGGAGAAAGTATAATTTTCACATTTTAGAGAGAATCAAAATATAATTAAGTATAATAAAAAGATTAAATTATGGAGGGTGGTGCATTAACGAGTATGTACCAATCACTAGCCAATATAAAATATTGGTGACTAATTTGTAGCTATTATGAAAGCAGAGCATAATTAGGGGCTGCTCTATTGTTTTTTGTAGAGAACCTTTCAAATTGAAATTATATATTCCAACAAAATATATTACTTAAGAAAAAAGGTAATGAAATGGGCCACTTATCAATTATTATTTTAAAATAAAAATAAAATTGATAAATAAATAGTGATAATACGGAAGCCATTACGTATTACAATTTGGATTAAGGTAAGAAATTAAATGTCCAAACTTAATTGTTAACGATAAATTAACTTTACATCTTCATTTATGAACCGTTACATCTTGATTGATATGCATTTAATAATTGAAATTTGTACGACACAAATCAATAGCTAGATATCGTTAAATTTGAATTAAACCTCTAAATTTAATTCATAATTCAATGGTTCAAATTTCACTTAATTTAAATGAACAGTTTAGATTTATTATATAAATTTTCATCATATTTTATTTATTAAATATATTAAAAAATATTGTCTCCTTCCCCTCACCCCCAACCCACCCCCGCCACCGCACAAGTGCCTCCTCCCTGCCCGCCTCCCCAGCCCTCTTCCTCGCGTCCCCTCCTATCCCGGCCTAGCATCGGCGCGGCAACAATAAGCGCTGATTTCACTGTTTTCTATATATATATATATATACATTAAACATAATATATACATATACTTATATATTTTATATTTAAATATATATTATATAATCTTAAGATATATTTTATATACTTAAATAATATTAGCAAGATCAGAACTATTCATTTATATAAGATTTTAACGGTGTTAAAATAAAGATTAAAAATATTATTTTATATTTATAAAAATTAAAAGAAAATAGAATTGGAGTGTGTGATACACTTGTAACATAGAGGGGATGTTCTATTACATTTTTTAAATTGTATAGGGAATTTTTGCTGTTTTATTTTTCACAAAGAGGTATTTTAGATATTTTTTAAAACACAAAAGGCTAAATTGCATTTTACCCCGGTAAAAAAGAATCCTCAAGAACATCATGTCGTTGTATGGACAATCAAATGCCATAAATGCGAGGATTTTTGTCACAACACTCTGCGATAGAGCTCAAGAGTGGTTTAGGCCGCTCCCGGGTGTGTGACAATCGTATATTACGGTCAGCTTGGGAGGAAATTTCTACATCAATTCACCAGCAAAAAGAAGACAAAAAGGTCAACAACATACTTGTTCACTACCAAACAAAGAAACAGGGAGTAGCTGCGAAACTTTAGAAACAGGTTCGATAATGAGATGTTGGAATTGCAAAATTTGAAGATAGAACCGGTTAACTAGTATATTAATCACGGACTCAACAGGGGACCCTTGGCATCAGCCTTAGCCAGGAACCCCCCCTGCCACCATAGAGGTCTTGAACGAGAGGTAACTCAAAGGAGATGCTAGAGATGAAAAAGGGTGAATTGGCAGAGAATTCTAGAATGATAAGGCCCTAGTATCGTTCTGTAGAACACCCGAATGGAGGTTATGTGAAAGCAAAAAGGAGCTCCCAAACAGGGAGGTACTCAACCTATACGCCTCTCAACGCACCAAGAGCTTGGGTCTTAGTTGCCGTTGAGCAATCTTAGGCCGTGCAATGGCCAATGCCAATGAAGTAGAAAATCAGAATCGAGAGAACCCCACGTAGTATTGCCACTTTCACAAAACAGTAATGCTTTCTGAATCTGATATGGATTTTCTTAGCTGGTTCAACAACTTCTTTCAACACAGGCAAATGATGAACCTAATTACAATCACACACAAGAAGTTTGTAATTGCACAAAGCAGGGTGTTAATAACTTAGCCAGATCGGCAAGAAAGATGGAGTGAAATCAAAATGGCAGTAAGAGACATATTTCAAAGCATCTATATGTAGACCTTCCTGTCATATTATACATTAAACACGAAATGCATCGATAACTGCTGGCCTCACCCTAAGCTTCTTCAAGAAATGGATAATCAGTGTAACCAACAACAGGATCTGAAATGTAGAATGTGCTTCTATTGTACTTGTTGAGAGGAGCGTCCAGCTCGTACCGTCTTGGCAAGTCCGGATTAGCCAAGAACAAGCGTCCAAATGCAATCAAATCCGCATAATTATCAGCAATGGCTCTATTTCCCTTGCTTCTGTTGTAGCCACCAGCAGCAATAAAAGTATTCTTGAAAGCTTTTCTCATTGGAAGGAGTCGGTGAGGAATTTCATCCTCGGGCCCTTGACTCACTGTCGCACCAACAACTCTCGGTTCGATCACATGGAGGTACAGAATGTTGAACTTATTAAGTGCATTGGCCATGTATAGGCCTAGAGCATCAGGATCTGAGTCAACCGACTCCATAAAATCAGTGTATGGAGACAGTCTTATCCCAACTCTGTGAGATCCAATCTCATTGGTCACTGCTTCTACTATCTCGAGTGCAAAGCGAGAACGGTTTTCCAAGCTCCCACCATATTCATCTGTCCTATCATTTACTTGATCTTTTAGAAACTGTTCGATTAAGTAACCGTTTGCTCCGTGTATCTCAACTCCATCAAATCCTGCAAGCAAAAAGCTAAGTATGAGCTTCAAGGTCCTTAGTTCTGAAGATTTTAGCACTTAACAAACTTACAAGCCTATGCTCTAGATCTAGACATCTATTGTTAAGATATTCTATATGATCAAAATGTTTTTCCATATCTATTACATCTGATCAACTCTGTAAGACATCTCCATAACGGTGGATGATGGGAAGATAACACTATTCGAGCTCTTAATGTAATCTGCTCACGTACAGCAACTGATTTTAAGCTGCTGATGTTTATTTAAAAGACTAGTTTGCATAGAAAAAACCATCCTGATTGCCACCACTCGGCTCACCGGAGCTATAACCCATGCTTTATAGTGTCTCAGTCTTTAAATTCAGTTTACTGTACTTGTTTGCACATCATATTTTCTTCTAATGCTCACAGTGATGTGTATAGGTTTGGCCTAAACGGACAAACATGCCAGCATCAGGCCATCTGTCAACTGTTCATATGTGAGCTAGATTGTGAATCAAAGCATGGGAATAAGAGTTATAACCATGATCTCTAAAAGACTAATTCCTTCTTCAAAAAGTATTCAAAATAATTTTGTTCGGATTTAAATTGAATCTAAGAGCATCAGGCTTTAACCTTATGTAACATCAAATGCCAAATTATGTCTTGAAGAAAACATACAAGGCAGAGGGCACACACCTGCTTCAATAGCATTCCTAGCAGACAACCTGAAATCATTCACAATACCAGGGATTTCATCCTTCCTCAGACGTCTAGGAGGAGACCATTCTACTCCGTCAAGGCCAGGTGTAATTCCCTTGTCTGTTGATGAGACAGGAGCTTGGCCATTGGGCTGGAAATCTGATAAAAGACACTTTTGTTAAATTCATGCAGGTTTTGGACCAAATAGAAACTCAGTTAAACTACGTTTTTGGTATTAAGTAGAACTGCATTTACCCACGGCTATCAAAGTACCTCATCTTGCAGTCATTGTCCACATAAATATATGTTTATATATGATCGTTTTGATAGCACTGCTACAGTTCTTATGCACTTAAATCTGATCCTTACTGAGAAAAGTAATCTTAAGAACTAAATTTTACATTAGACATCCTTACAGCTAAATTCCATCCGTGTTATTCAATGAGATATCATCCAAGACAACAGGATTAACTTAACTATTAAATGAATATGTAAAGATTTCACATACCATAAGTGGAGACACGACCAACATGCCACATTTGCAGGAAAAATATGCCACCCTTTTGATGAACTGCATCCACAATTGGCTTCCATGCCTCCACATGCTCCTTTGTCCAAATTCCAGGTGTATGTGGGTATCTATAAATTGAACATTATATTAGTTTAGTATGTGTTAGACATTGAAATTGCAATTTAGCTGGCCCTTTGATTAGATTCTCTATTTAAAATGAAAACAAACAACTCATAAAACATTTACAGCAGGGTCATATGAATCAAGATGAGATGATTAAGTTTAAGAGTGCTCAAACATATGCACTCTTCAGTCATAGATGATTACCGTACATTCTAAATGTGATGGAATATATTTATACTTTTTCCTTTTGCATATACGTTGATGGAAATTATCAATGAATCATCATCTTTTAGCCTATATAAACAGAAAGGGAAAAGAGGCTTGTGATATCGATACCCTTGTGCAGTGTCGGATACACCAGTTGCTTCGGTAATGAGAAGACCACCTTTGGTCGCTCGCTGAGAGTAATACACTGCCGCATGAGGCTGAGGAACATTGTTGTACGAGCGGTTTCGTGTTAACGGTGCTAAAACAATTCTGTGCCAATGTTAAAAAATGTGCTTCAGAGACGCAACTATATACTAAATTTATCAAAGAAAGTTTGTAATATTATTCAGAAAAATTTAGTGCTTCTTGATTCTATAAAGTTTTAGACTATATGTTGATCCCAAATCCACAAACCTCACTAATTCTCTTTTCCTTGAAGATAAGGGGAAAAAACAAAAAAACTAAACAAATCCATGAGCTCAAAGAGAAACGCCCAAAAACAACAGACGTACCTGTGGGAGAGATCAAAGTCCCCCATTTTGTAGGGAGTGAGCAGAGGAATTGGAGCATCAGAGGAATTGACATTTCCACTACTACTACTACTAGTATTACGAACACTCATAACTCCGATCCCTCTGCAAAACCTCGCCTTGTTCTGTACTCTGTAAGGAGTGAAACGAGGAAACACCTTAGAATGCGAATTGACAGTGAATGCCATCGCCATATCCCAACGCTCCGTATATATATTGGTAGCTCCGCCGCCCACACCGCCCTCGTGTGGAATCCCCGGTGAACATTAGGCTTCACGCGTCGATTTTGGGTGATGCAAAAAGGGGTTCTTGATCAAGTCAAAAGCAAAAGCGAATTGAGAAACGACCACCTCGAGATGGATGTGATGAAATGATGATCAAACGAAACAAAGAGGATGAACCGGAGTAGGAAACGAGGTGAGATATATATACAGAATGATGATTTGATTGTAACCCACAACACTGTGCAATGTGCATGAATGCCATATCCGGTACGTCATCATTTTCATCACACTATCACTCTTTGATTTGATTTGATTTTATTTAATTTCATCATATATATATATATATATATTCTTTTCTAAAGTTCTATATTCGATTTAATTATGTTAGAAACGAAATATGAGATGTTTTGAGCATATGGAGCGAAAACCGAGCATTATAGTCATCATCATTGTGGAAGATATTAGATAGAGAATTACAGTGTTAATTTATCTCGTTCTATTAGTTCATGCGCGTTATATAGATTATGGCGTATCCCTTAACCTATCGAGGGATAAACCACCAGTTGAGCATTGTTGTACTTTACGATCTTGTATTATTAATAAAACTTACATTTACCAAAAACAAAAAAAACACAACACCAAAATTTAACAAAAAGATAAATAAATCATTGGATTTGATATTCAGTAAAAATCAAACTTCTAGCGTAGTCTTTAGGGAGTGTTAGTGTGATGTATTTTGAGGGCATTACTATAATTTTTTGTCATTTAATAGAGAGTTCAATTGAAATTATGCACACTTTTGTATTTATAATTATAACTACAATTTTAAAATTATACTTTTATTTTATAAAAATACAGAAAAGTATTTGTATATTTGATCAGTACTAGGATAATATGGATATAATTAACCGTTTTTAAGCTGCAATAAATAGTACACATTAATAAGTATTACAATGTTATTATTTTGTAAGAAAGTGAGGGGGGAAATGTTTATTGTTCTTTAATTTATTTATAAAATTGAAATATATAGCTAAGAAAAATGATTAAAAATATAAAAGAATTGAGTTCGCCCATATTTTTATATAGCATATATGTCGGTGCACTCTTACGTATGTGCTTACATTTTTAAACATAAATATTACTTAAAAAACTATCTTATTTTTGGAGTGGATTTTTTTTTATTGATTTTAGTAAACATTATTAAGAACCAATATAGTAATTAATTGTCGATGTGTGTTGACTGAAATATCGTTAATTATACTTACTTCCCACAATTAGTTTAATTATTTTTTTATGGATAATTTTCTATTTAAAATCATTTATATTTAAGATTAATTCATTTTATGGATTAGTTATTTAATTCATCTTTCTCCTTTTATATTCAATATTAAATAGAGTACATTATGGTAATTTTTTCTTGAGGTTTGGAATAATTATAAATACCTTTACGTTTTTTTGAAAAGTTATAAATTATGTTAATTTTTTCTTGAGGTTTGGAATAATTATAAATACCTTTACGTTTTTTTGAAAAGTTATAAATATCTCTTTGAGTTTAATGTTTGTCTAACAAATGATTAGTTCCGTTAGTCTCTGTTCATTTTCATCCAAATTTTACGATGAACTGACCAAAATACTATTATGAATTATAAATAATAATTTTATATACTTTTCAGAATTTTTTAAAATAATTTTATGGACTAATATGCTCTATAAATTATTTACTTTATCTACTCTCAAATTCTTCATCCATTTTTTCAAATGTTTAAAAAAAAAAAGTAAGGATCAAATCGTAAGTTTCACATCATTGTTTAAGGTCTATATAATTATTTTTTATTTATAAAAATATTTATAATTTTTTAAACAATCTAAAATATTTATAATTATATAAAACCACATAAAAAAATACTTATAATTTTCCGTATTAAATATTCATAACTAATCTATAACTATCATAAAAGCTAGCAGACATAATAAAATATAGAATTTGAACTCATAACTTTATAATTATGATGAAATTTTAATTTTACCAACTAAACTATGATTAGGGTTGCTCAAATTAAAATTATATATTATTTAAAACATCGAAATCAAACTGGGCCACTTACGGAAGATACTGATCAATTATTTTAATTTAAAAATATATATTATTTAAGAAACATCGAAATCAAACTGGGCCACTTACGAAAGATACCAATCAATTATTTTAATTTAAAAATATATATAATAATCAACGTTCACCAAAATCTGGAGGTGGGGTGGCCTATAAAATAAAATAATAATTATTTGTGATCATATGCAAGCCATTACGTAATATAATTTGGATTAAGGGAAGAAATGTCCTAACTTTGAACATATATGTTTAATTATTTAATATATATATGTGTGTCTGTATGTATTATCTGTATTAATATAATTATAACAAGTTTAAATAATCTATCCGCATAATTTATAAGCTTCATTCCAATATTCATATTTTATTTTAAATTCTTAAAAAAAATTATGTAAAGTTTAAGAAAAATTAATGTACTTACTCTCTTACCCTAAAACATTGTATTATATGGTTTTGGCCCCTCAAATAATGAAAATGATACATAGTCGAATTAATTTACCACATAAACTTAGGTTTCTTGTTAAAAAAATTAAAGGGAGATATGTTTCATATATTGTATATGTGAATAGAGTTTCTTAGGCATTGTTTGGAATTCATATTAAAATCATTTTGACAAGTTTTTTGTCAATCAAAGTGGAATAGTTATCAAAAGGGTCATTACATTGTTACTAAAACTACTGATAGCCATCAACTCCTCATAAGTTGAGAAATGGGATGTCTTGTACTGCCTGCCATCATATCTAAATTATACTTGTTTAAGCCTCACTTTTTAGGTAGAAATATCTAAGAAATGGTGATGTATGTTACCTCAGTGTTCCGAGGCTTCTTCAAGGAATGGATAATCAGTGTAACCAACAACAGGATCTGAAGTGTAGAATGTGCTCCTATCATACTTGTTAAGAGGGGCGTCCAGCTCATACCGTCTTGGTAAATCAGGATTAGCCAAGAACAAGCGTCCAAATGCAATCAAATCTGCATAATGATCGGTAATAGCTCTGTTTCCCTTGCTTCTGGTGTAGCCACCAGCAGCAATGAATGTGCTGTTAAAAGCTTTTCTCATCGGCAGGAGTTGATGAGGAATTTCATCCTTGGGCCCTTGAAGTACCCTCGCACCAACAACTCTTGGTTCGATCACATGAAGGTAGAGAAGGTTAAACTTGTTAAGTGCATTGGCCATGTATAGGCCTAGAGCATCAGGATCCGAGTCAATCGCCTCCATGAAATCAGTATAGGGAGATAGTCTTATCCCAACTCTATTAGGTCCAATCTCATTGGTCACTGCTTCTACTACCTCGAGTGCAAATCGACTCCGGTTTTCTAAGATCCCACCATATTCATCAGTTCTGTCGTTTACTTGATCTTTCAGAAACTGTTCTATTAAGTAACCATTTGCTCCATGTATCTCAACTCCATCAAATCCTGACAAAAGGAGCAGCAGCTAAGTAGGAGCTTGAAGGTTTCATATTTATGAGTTTACCAGCAACCATTTACCTGTTCGACTATTCAAATGCCAAAAAATGAAACACTTGAGTTATAAACATTCTATGTGAATCAAAAGGTTTATCGATATCGTATCTCAGTTGATTACTCCCTAAACAGACTCCATAATAATGAAAGACAGAGAATTAACAATACCAGAGCTCTTACCTAGTGTGATCTTTGTAAGGTACAATTTAGTTGATTTAAACTGCCTACATTTATTTCAAAATAAGGTCCTCCTGAAACAACTAAACTATCTTAGTTTTCACCAATTAACTCAACGCAGCATCACTATTTGCTGTTTAACATTGTGAAGTCCTGAATGTTAAGTGACCGTACTGTTTTGCCATTAGATTTATTCTTCTTTTTCTCGTAATGAATGCTTTCAAGTTTGAGAAATACCAAGCTTGAGGCTCTCAAACGCTTGGCCACAAGATGCAACCACAACATTTGAAAGACTACAAAATTTCATCGATTGATTTCCAGTAAGTTTACTCCGGATTGATATTGATAGTAAGCACATCATCTGTTATTCTCGAGAAATACATCGAAAGTGCCAAAGGTGTCTCGTGGAAAATTACCTTTGTACATGCCCTAGAAGAAAATAGACATCAGATAGAGGGTACAAACCTGCTTCAATAGCATTGCGAGCAGCCAACCTGAAGTCATTCACAATACCAGGAATTTCATCCTTCCTTAGCCGCCTAGGAGGAGGCCATTGCACTCCCTCAAGGCCAGGGGTAATTCCTTTGTCTGTTGATGAGATTGGAGCTTGGCCATTGGGCTGAAAATCTTTACTTAAAAAATATGTATTATTTTTTTCTAGCTATTGTCAACCAGATAAGAATCAAGTAAAGTTCATTAGATATCATAAGAATTGCATAAGTAGGTAATGCTGTCCATATCATGCATGCACCTCTTGCAGTTAATTCTCTGTCATTACAACTAAATGTTTTAGTCTTGGGTTACAACAATGTCAGGAAAAGTAAATATAAGGGGATAATAAGTTGTATAATCAATTTGTAGAAGATTTGTTATAAAATTTGGTTGACGGGTAGCTATACATTACACAATCTTTTTATTAAATTGTATTCCTGTTACACAAGATATCTTAGCAAGACAAGTTGCTTAAGAGTTGAAGTGAGTCGATACGAATTTAGCATACCATATGTAGAGGCACGACCAACATGCCAAATTTGCAAGAAAAATATGCCTCCCTTTTGATGAACTGCTTCTACAATTGGTTTCCATGCCTCCACATGCTCCTTTGTCCAAATTCCAGGTGTATCATGGGACCTATAAACAGAAATCAACATGAATGTGCATTAGAAGTCCAAATCACGATTCAGCTAGCTATATTATTAGATTATCCCTTGAAAACCGAAGTTGTTCGTGAATCTAAGGATTTATTTCACTTGATCACTTGCCAATTCCATATTGGGAAGTAATGCTAAAAAATTAAAGATCATTGGTCAGAAAATGGCTTGTATGGTTCCAAGCAACTATTATATATAAAATGAGTACCAACAAATTTCTTCCACTAGAAGTACTTACAGCAAGTTTCTATTAGTAAGTTTTCTACAGCACCTACTCACAGACAAGCAGATGTTTTTTAGAAGCATTTGAACAGTTAGACTAAACATCAAGTCCATGATATTATACTTGACCAACACAGAAATAAGAAAGCTCAGAAGAAAATCCAAAGTTACTGTCACGATACTACTTACGAATATCATTGACACAAAAGACAAGTATCAAGACACTGTTACTCGAAGGTGTTAAGGTACAATCTTAACTCCTAGTTCCTTGTTTCTTGCTCATACATCAATATTATGCACTGTAACTGTTGACTGAAGGTAAAGGTTGTAATTTCTTTTCTTTTTATCAGATTTTATAGAAATCACTGGTATCATCATTTAAAACAGAAACATTAAAAACCTGCCATATCCATACCCTTGTGCTGTGTCTGATATACCAGTTGCTTCAGCAATGAGAAGACCACCTTTGGTTGTTCGCTGAGAGTAGTACGCTGCTGCATGGGGCTGCGGCACGTGGCTATACGATCTGTTTCGGGTTAATGGTGCTAGCAAAATTCTGTCCAAGATTGACAACCAAACTCCAATCAGGCAAAATTGTAATAAACTTAAAATCTCAGGATAAGTCTGTCTTGAATCCTCAAATAAAGATTGCGGTGCCACCAAATCCAACAAGTAGTAAACAAAATTCTCTATAATGTGATCCAAATCAGAATCACCAAAAATGAATTGGTAAACAACATGCTCAAATCTCAACCAATAAAACATAGTGGCATTTGTTAGACGCATAACCAAACCAAAAAAATGCACCAAATTATATTACAAAATGCAAAACCCTTCTAGAATCCATCAGAAATTGGTTCTGAAATTCGTACGTACTGATTCAGTTATAGATCAATGCAAAACCCTAAACCCCACAGAATTTGATGCGACTATCCTACACTAATATGCTCGCAACCTCTCTTAAACAAAACAGAACAAATTCAATAACTAAAAGAGAAACTCTACTCAAGGGAATCAGAACAGAAACCTGTGGGAGAGATGAAAATCCCCCATTTTGTAGGGCGTGAGCAGAGGAATGGGAGCATCAGAAGGAGGTCCATCATCGGTACTAGGATTATAAACCGCCATCGCAGTGATGCAGAAGCAAAGGAGTAGTGAAAAGCGCAACAGTCTGGAAATAGCAATAGACTTGGAACAGCATCACCAATTTCCACAACAGCGCTGTATACATATAGACGTAACTCCACTGCTTGTGTGCCCTGGTGTAAAATTCCTCCACTTCACCAGAAACTTGGGGATTCCATTGCAACCGAATGATGACGCTTTACCATTTGCTTTTCTTGTTTTCAGTTCCACTCAAGTGGAAAGCGAGAGCTAACTGAAAACAAGTAGGTTTTGATGTTTTGACGTCACTAATAATTAAAAAAATATATATTAATTTGATTGAAATAAAAATATATATTGATTTGACAATACTTGCAACACAAAATACAATCTCAAAAGGGGCTAAGCGTCTTCTAGGAATGGATTAATCAGTGTAGCCAACAAGAGGATCGTGAATGTAAAATGTGGTTTAGTCATGCTAGGAACAGGCGTCTGCGTAAGTTTGAGCGATCCCTCTGTTTCCATCACTCTTGTTAAGGCCAGCAGCAATGATGAAAGTATTCTTGAAGGCTTTTCTCATTGGAAGGAGGCTAAGTGCAACTTCAAAATTTCTACCCAGTCTGCTCTCAATCACGTGAAGGTAGACGATGTTGAACTTATTTAGTGCATCCGCCTGGCCATTTGGTTGAAACTCTGCTTCACATTTGAAGAACAATGTTAGTTTTCCAAGCAATTGGGAATCATGAACCTCACCAACCTTTCTTAACTGATATACCAGTTGCTTCAGTAATAAGAAGACCACCATTAGTTGCTGGTTGAGAGTAGAACGCTGCTGCATGTGGCTACGGAATAGTGTTGTAAGATCTGTTCCAGGTCAGCGGTGCTAATACAACTCTGTATCATCACAAGAAACAAACAATGATGAACCATTTTTTTCTTTTACATAATTTACATAATTCGATATTTTCAAACTCAATTCACTGTGAGCAACAAATGTCTAAATTACCCCCTTATAAAAAAATTAATAGTGATTTATTTTTTAAAATACAACAATTTACCTCCTATGTTTTAAAAAATGAAGCAATTTTAGATAATCGTATCAAAATTCCTAATATTTTAGATGATCTTATCAAAATTTAAATAAAATAGAAGAAATATGAGGATAAACTTTTTTTAAGAAAAATCTTAACAGTCCAATAATAAAAAAACATGTACTTCAATGATGCTAATTTCTTAAAGGTACATAAAATAAGTATCAATTATGCAAAAGGAATATAAATAATTAATATAATTTTTTTAATATATTAATTTGAAATGTAAAGCATTCCACAAAGTCGTGTTTCCGTGACCAAAGTTGTTGGCTTACAGTCTCCTTTTTGTTTCTTTTTGTAGTAGTTTCGCTCTCCCAACCTTTGCGCTCTTCGTAATACAAGAGCGCGCAATCAGACTGACAAAATCAACAGAATCGACTCCCAATTCAAATTTCATCCACTCTGGAGAGGCGAAGGTACCTGTACTCTTGATGTTTTCTTGTAAATCGGTTGTTTTTGAGCTGTTTAGGGAACTGAAAATGGTTAGTGTTCGGTACTCCGTTCTTGGTTCATTTGAGAAAAGATGGGCAAGCTGCCAATCGTAATTTTATTGAAAAATTTGTGGATTTTTGTGGGTAGTTGAGTATTTTTTTTCGCTGGAGGGCAACTTTTTGATGGGGCAAAAAGTGTGCGGAAGCTATTCCGTTGTTTAATGTGTATTAGTGATCAGTTTGATTGTCTTGACTTTGTCCAATTTTCTGTTTGGGAATTGCTAGCTCTGTTTGCATGTTCATTATAAGCAATTCACTTGATTACTATGAAGAAACATCTGATATAAGTTTCCATAGCTGGATGAAGGAGTTATCGTTTGATGTTTGGCTGTTATTTTGTTTATTGAATTTCAGATGTGCTTGTGGCGATGTTTATTGGTGGAACATTAATTCAGTGAGGCAAATAATTGGGGTGAACTTTTGAACCACAAGTGCACTCTAGAATTGTAATATTTTGGCAAATGTAAGTGGTAAGCCTGTACAATAACATCTATTTTTTTCAACCTTTATGTTGGGGGTGGGTGGGTCAGTTGGAGGGTCCAATTTGGTTAGGGCGGTTTGGTTTTCTGGGTCATTGAGGGCAGGAAGCAACACGGGCTGAGGGGCTGCAAAGTGGTGGTGGATGGGTCTGGCTTTAAAGGCTGAAATAGGGGTGAGGTTCTTGTTGGGATCCTAAGGGGCTGGGAAGTTGAAACCATGGATGTAAGGGTTTAGGATGGGACTAGAGGGCTATGGTGGCCACAGAGGGCTCAGGTGGAGAAGTTTTTCTATGAAATACTCCAAAATATCTCATGTGGAAGGGAACGGTTTGCCGGTATTACAATGTCTGTAAGCCACAGTCGCACGGAGTGTTGTCTTTTGAGCAGAAAAAACATGGTGAAGGATGTTTTTGGGACCATTCTACTTGTGGAGATCTTGTAGAGCTTGGGGTGCCTGAATTTTAATTGTTTTCTTGTTTGCCTTGTAAATATTTCACCTCCATACTTTTTATACTGGCTTTCTTTCCTTACAAAATCATCTTTACTTTTTCGGTTATACAGACCTTCTTATATATATATATATAATTTAGGGCCTCGTGTAACGTATATTATGTGAAAAACGAACTGATGGACTGATCTGTGTTTTCAATCTCATATCTACAAATAATATTAATGTTTGTCAATTTTGAATCATTAACTAAGAAAGTCTATGAACTGTGTCATGCATGCATCAGACTAATTACTGTGGACAAATTCCTCTCTAATGATAGATTAGCCTACAGTACATTG